>NW_027500283.1:0-78764 GCF_021521415.1 Bidens hawaiensis
AGAGTTTAGGAATTTATGTAATTTTTATGGTTTTTGCAAAACTGCTATAAATCTGACAAAAGAAGTTACGAATTTCAGCTAGGGTGCTTCCCAAATTCGACCTAAACCTTTACATGCAATTCCTTTCTCATAGCTCAAATCAAAACTAAACATTCTTAAAAGATTACGAATGCTGAAAACAATGATTTGACACGTACATCCAAAAACTCAATGAACCACGTGCAAAGCTATTCATAATTCAACAATAGAAACAAAATCACTAAGGATTGTTTACGCATATGTTTCTTTTGTTTCATTTAATTAAGGTCGTGATTTAGACAATCGGTACTTGTTTTGTTTACTTCTTATTTTCAGAAAAAAAAAAAGAAAGAAAAACTCTCTTGTAACACTCTTTAAGTAACGTGGCTGAATGAAAAAAGAAAGTGGGTGTTTAAAAAATAAAAAATAAAATAAACTATCTGTTATGATATTAGCCCTAAATATAACAAGCTTATTAGAATAATATATGAACTTGGAGTTAACAAGAAACAAGGAAATATGAGAATATGAGAATTTTTACTGGGTACATTAAATCGATCAAGATACATAGTATTTATAATATCAAAACACTGTTTATAATCACTATTTAGGGGGACAAGATTATATCATTGGTTTGACAAATGAAAAGTGTGTCATACACAAAAAGTGTCGGTGGTTCACAACACTCCCCCTTGGATGACACCTTTTCAAAAAACTTTGGGGTCTTGAAGTACCACCTCATTAAAAACCTTGCTAAAGGAAAACCCATGGGAAAAAACTTTAGCTAAGGGAAAAAGAGTGCAGTATATAGCTCCCCCTCAAATTGCAGGTCGTTACATTGTTCGTACATGGCTCATGCCAATATCATGAACATGTTTCCTGAATGTTGCTGTGGGAAGTGATTTTGTGAAAAGATCAGCTGAGTTGTTGCTGGACTGGACATATCTCATTTCAACCTGATTGTCTTTAATAAGGTCTCGAGTATACTCAAAGTATCTTGGTGGTATATGCTTTGTTCTGTCACTTTTGATATATCTTTCCTTCATTTGCGAGACACAAGCTGCATTATCTTCATAGATAGGAGTTTGAATTCGATCTTTCTCTAGTCCACAAGAAATCAATATGTGTCGTGACATAGATCTTAACCATACACATTCTCTTGAAGCTTCGTGCAATGCAATGACTTCAGCATGATTTGAAGATGTTGCAATGAGTGTTTGTTTCTGAGAACGCTATGAAATCGCAGTTCCTCCATTCTTAAATACGTATCCAGTTTGAGATTTTGCTTTATGGGGATCAGATAAATAACCTGCATCTGCATAACCAACTAACCCTTCTTTTGAATCGTTAGGATAAAATAAACATAAATCAACAGTTCCTTTTAAATACCGAAAAATATGTTTAATGCCATTCCAATGTCTTTTAGTAGGGGATGAACTGAATCTTGCCAATAAATTAACTGCAAAAGAAATGTCAGGTCTTGTACAGTTAGTAAGATACATAAGTGCTCCAATTGCACTGAGGTATGGTACTTCGGGATCAAGAATCTCTTCATTATCTTCGCAAGGACGAAATGGATCATTGTCAACATTGAGTGATCTAACAACCATCGGTGTGCTTAAAGGATTTGCTTTGTCCATATTGAAACGTTTTAAGAGTTTCTCAGTATAAGTTGACTGATGCACAAGTATCCCATTATTCATATGCTCAATTTGTAAACCAAGACAATATTTGGTTTTTCCAAGGTCTTTCATTTCGAATTCTTTCTTTAAAAGAGCAATTGCTTCATTAATTTCTTTTTGTGTCCCAATTAAATTTAGATCGTCAACATACACAGCTATGATCACATATCCTGATGTTGTCTTTTTGATGAAGACACATGGACAAATAAGATTATTTGTGCATCCTTTGCTTATCAAATAATCACTCAAACGATTGTACCATATCCTTCCAGATTGTTTCAGTCCATACAAGGATCTTTGTAATTTGATGGAATACATTTCCTTAGGCTTTGAGCTTATTGCATCGGGGAGTTTAAATCCTTCGGGAATTTTCATATAGATGTCACTATCTAGTGATCCATACAAGTAAGCTGTGACAATATCTATAAGACGCATCTCTAAATTTTTAAAGACTGCTAAGCTGATTAAATATCTAAACGTAATAGCATCTATGACAGGAGAATACGTTTCTTCATAGTCAATTTCTGGCATCTGAGAAAAACCTTGAGCTACAAGTCTTGCTTTATATCTTGTAACTTCATTTTTCTCATTTCGTTTTCTCACAAAAACCCATTTATATCCTACAGGTTTCATTGACTTTGGTGTAATGACAATAGGTCCAAAAACCTTTCGATTGTTTAGTGAGTTTAATTCAGCTTGCATAGCATCTTTCCATTTGTTCCAATCTTGTCGATTTTTACAATCATCTATAGATTTTGGTTCAGGGTCATCATTTTCTTCCATGATATCGCTTGCCACAGAATAAGAAAATATATCATCAATATGTTCCATTTCAACTCGATCCCCGCATTATATGTGATTTACCATAGTTTATTGATAATTCTTTATTGGAATCATTTATTTCTCCCTGAGGAAATGTTATATCATTTATTTTTTCCTGAGGGAAGGTTTTGTCAATCATTCCTTCTTTAGGGTCAGTATCCTTCTCAGAACCCTTTCTTTTTCGAGGATTTTTATCCTTTGAACCAATTGACCTTCCACGTTTTAAACGTTTTTGAGATTCATGAGGTGCATTATTATGGTTTTGCTTGCTTGGAATCTTAACTCGAGCTGGAGCATTAGCAGCTGGTATATGAGATTTAGTGACCCTGTTTATATCAGTAAATGCATCAGGTAACTGATTTGCAATTTCTTGTAGATGTATTATTTTTTGAACCTCTGTCTCACTTTGTTTTGATCTTGGGTCTAGGTGTAACAATGATGGCACACACCATGATATATCTCTTTCTTGCTTTTTCATTTCTCCCCCTAATGTCGGGAACATTGTCTCGTTAAAATGACAATCAGCAAAACGTGTTGTAACTACATCACCTGTTAAAGGTTCAAGGTATCTTATGATGGAAGATGTTTCATATCCAACATATATTCCCAACCTTCTTTGGGGACCCATTTTTGTGCGTTGTGGTGGTGCAATAGGAACATACACAGCACAACCAAAAATTCTAAGATGAGAGATATTTGGCTCATTTCCATAAACAAGTTGTGTGGGAGAGTATTTATGATTTGCACTTGGTCTCACGCGGATTAATGATCCAGCATGCATAATGGCATGACCCCAAATAGAAACAGGGAGTTTTGTCCTCATTATTAATGGTCTAGCTATTAGCTGTAGGCGTTTGATCAACGACTCGGCTAAGCCATTTTGTGTGTGTACATGAGCAACAGGGTGTTCTACAACAATCCCCACAGACATGCAATAATCATCAAAAGCATGTGATGTAAATTCTCCCGCATTATCAAGCCTTACTCTTTTAATGGTATAATCCGGAAAATGTGCACGTAATTTGATAATTTGAGCAAGAAATTTTGCAAAAGCAACATTACGAGTTGATAATAAAGAGATATTAGACCATCTGCTGGATGCGTCTATTAAGACCATGAAGTATCTAATGGTCCACATGGTGGATGAATTGGTCCACATATGTCACCTTGAATTCTTTCAAGAAACATTGGTGTTTCTTTATCGACTTTTAATGGCGAAGGCCTTGTAATTAATTTTCCAAGAGAACAAGATGTACATTGAGGCATTTTATCTATTTTGTGGATCTTTTGACCTTTCAGTGGATGCCCATGTGTATTTTCAATGATCCTTTTCATCATTGTGGATCCTGGATGGCCTAATCTGTCATGCCATAAGTTTATGATACCAGAATCGCAACAATTTTCTTTGACTGCCATATGTGCTTGAGGCACATTTATATATGTATAATGCAAACCAGAATGGAGCATTGGCAATTTTTCCAATATTTGATCTTTGCTTATGATATGCAAATATTTTTCATTACTAACAGTCCTTGACTGAGTATCATATCCATTATGATATATGTTTCTGAAACTCAACAAATTTCTTGTTGATTTTGGGGAAAATAAAGCATTTTCTATTTTGAGCTTTGTACCATTTGGTAATGCTAAATTAGCTTTTCCCACTCCTTCTATCAAGTTTGTAGGACCTGATATTGTATTGATGATCCCTTTTGTTGGTTTCAGTTTATAAAAATATTTTTTAGATCTAAGTATAGTATGCGTGGCTCCACTATCCGCTATACATATATCTTCTTCATTTGTTTGATCTTATGCTCCGGTGATTTTCATTTTAAATCTTGAAAAATATTAAGAAAAAAATAAGTGTATAACGAAGACATATGATATTTTAATAAGAACTTTATTTAATTGAAACACAAGTAGTACATGAAAGAGGAACTACATAATTAAAGATAATGAGAACACACTTAATAATTGCATCTAATTATAGTAGTCAAGCAACTTTGTTTCAAAGTTCCACTCCAAAGTCTTCAACGCTCAGCTCAGCATTGATATTATTAAAGTTATCAACATGGTTCACTTCTTTCTCTTTTCCTTTTAGAGAGGCTTGGTACAGTTCACACAGATGTGGAGCTGTGCGACAAGCCTTTGTCCAGTGGTTTGTACTTCCACATCTAAAACATGAAGTGCCATTGTTTTCGGACCTACCAGCTTCATTCCATTTATTTTGGTGGTTGGAATTGGTATTGCGTGGGACATGATAATTATTGGCTCTCTGGTTACGACCACGGCCACGACCACGACCGTAAGAGTTATTGTTCCATTTGAATGGATGCTTAAGATCATTAAAATGCCTTTTGTCAAAATGACCACGTCCACGTCCACGGCCTCGTCCTCGACTTTGTTCCCATTTATGATCAGAATTTTTATGAGAACTTTTGTGAGCGACATGTGCTTCTGGTATTGCTAATGAACCCGTGGGACGAGATTGATGATTTTTCATCAATAATTCATTATTTTTGTCACACCCTCAAAATCCACTCACGGAGTTTTACCGTCAAAGGGTGTGAACTGGCAGAATCGGAATCATCAGTTATAATCAAACCATAAAAACGTTTAAATGCAAATAAGTGCGGAAGCGTAAAAACCTTAATTCAAAAGTTGCGTCACGCAGTACGACTTAAAACCAAAGATAACTGTTAAAAATAAGTTTGCAGAATAAAAGTGTTTTCATTTAATGCATGCTCCTAAACCGCGCGCCCGCCTCGGCTACATGAGAATAACATACTAAAAGTGTCAACACAAGGTTGGTGAGTTCACAAGTTATATAAGATAAATCGTTTAGCGTTTGCATTCAGCGTTTACGTTAAGTGTTTTGCGTAACCTCGTTACGGCGTTTAAGCGTTTTGCGTAACCACGTTACGGCGTTTTGCGTTTCCAGATAATGTTATGTCAAATTATATATCGATAGGTAGCTAATCTATACAACAAGTATTACTAAGTGGTTCGACACCGAAGCTGACTGTTTATCAAGTGCCCGTCACCAGGTCAATCCAGACCATGGTAAGTGTTAGCCAAAATTACACCCACTCATGTGACACCCGGTAATTTCCCAACCCTATAAACTAAGTAATCACCTAATAATTAGGTGATTGTGAATATTATGTGCGCTAAATTAGAAACAGCGCGGGCACGTTATGTGTGCCCTGCGGGAGCGCGCTATGTTAGAGTCAGCGCGGGCATGTTATGTGCGCCCTGCGCGAGCGCGCTATGTTAGTCAGCGCGGGCATTTGTTATGTGCACCCTGCGCGAGCGCGCCATGTTAAGAACCAGCGTGGGCATATGTTATATGCGCCATGCGCGAGTGTTTTGGTTTTATGTTTCCATAACTTTATGTTGTCTAATGGGTTGACCGTCCCGCATGATGCTAAGGCGGGTGCATCCTAAATCGTTTATGCGCGTGCGGAAGGAGAACTAACCTCCCCGCATGGCGGGAACATTGAGAGTTAGTTTGTCTGAAGCTCCAAGATGGAATTGACTTCAACATAACTGATCACTATGTTGAAATACCAAGACCACCTGGAGAATCTACAAATGAAACTCAATGTCCCTGACTGCGAGAAGGTTACGTACCTACCCGCAGCAAAGAAATGTCCTTCACGCAGAAAGCTATGCGCACAAAGCTATACGCGCAGAACACTTAGCCTAATCTCCAGATATAAGGGGATTATTCCCGCCCAAAAAGGAAACAGTTGCGTGTTTCAGAGATTTCTACTTTTTAACTGTACACTGACAAAAGCACCTGAAAAAGCATACTGTAACATAAAAAGTCAACTGTCAGCCACCCTACTCTCACCAACCACAGACCTGCATGTCCTGTCCAAATCAAATCAGAATCTTTTATCCACTCCTCCACTTTTAAATAAATAATAATAATTTCCATACTTTATCATCATTACACCTAGATATGAAAAGATTACAATCCCCTAAAGCAAGGGATTGTGTTCCCTTGAGTTTGCCTATAAATATGTAACCCAAATTATCACCCAAACACACTTCAAACTTCTCTCTTAAAACTGCAAATTGCACTAATCATCGTCCAAGCATCCGTTTGATTTTCAATTCCGTTCCTGTTACTAGGTAAGCCGAGATTATAACCCTGAGATCTACTTTCCAACTCTTATATTCTCCTATTTCTTGATCTTAATATATATACTTGTTATTTAATCGTATTCTAGACCTTCAATTCCGAGGCCAACACCAAGAAAACCCGAATCTCGATTAATCCCTTAACAAGAACCACAGGTGAGTCTCACAGCCCCTATTTTCACTGTTTTCACTATTTTTAAACTGTTTTCGGGGCGAGGGACACGTACTGAAATAATGTTTTATCATGGTATACTTACAAGCTATGCAAGCGATTATGTGTTTAAATTATGTTTCATGATGAGCAATGCAAACGGTTATCTATGGTTTTCGATGTTAGTGCACAAGATTCGAGTAAGTGATCACTTTACCATTGGAACTCTAAGGGTAGGGACTGCTGGTTTGATCCGCCCACTCGTAGGGGTCGCACCTCTTACACAGACGAGTGCCTAGCATGTCACGGGGCAGTACTATGGGATTGAGCCCGCTCGTAGAGGTCGCTCCTCTTACGCAGACGAGCGCCTTGTTTTCCGGCACAACGTCCGCGCGTAACCCGCGGGACGGTATTATTCGCTCGTAGTGGTAGCGCCACTTACACAGACGAGCACGGTTCTCAGAAATGTCCGCGCGTAACCCGCGGGACGGTATTATTCGCTCGTAGTGGCAGCGCCACTTACACAGACGAGCACGGTTCTCAGAAATGTTCGCGCGTAACCCGCGGGACGGATTTATCAAAGGAAACGTTATCAGAACTATGTTTTACTAAGCATGTGTTTCAATGATGCTATCAGAATTATGTTTTAGAATGATTTTTATCAAGACTATGATGCAATACGATTTATCAAGTTACTAAAACTTGTGAACTCACTCAGTTTATACTGATTCAAATGTTTTACGTGTCTTTCAGGAGATAACTAGGTAGCGCATGGAGTCACACTTAGAGCACCTCACGCTGAACATCTGAAACTAGCTTTTTGGAAGATTTTAGCTCTATCCCTTCGATGCGCGCGGTTGTTCCCGCCACGCAAAGGGGATATGGCGTGGAAATCTTCAACAGTTTTTATACTTGGATGTTTTTATGTAATCTTTAAACAATGTAATGTATTTGTATTAAACATTTCATGCGTAATGAAAATCTTACTTTGAATGTTTGCAATGGCCCGTGCTTAATTATCAATCCCCACTCGCGCGCGCCCGGCTGTTTCCGCCGTTCAGGGCCGGGTGTGACAACTCAACCTCCAGTTGAGCTTAGCGTCGGGTGGGGTTTGTCAAACCCAGTAGTACTACTCAACAGTGACTCGCTATTCTAAATATTAACCGGTTCGATGTGTGGGACTTCAAATGTTACGTTTGCCGCTTAGTCTTTACAAGTGATATATAATTTATAACAAAATCTTAAATATGCGTTTATCTCAAAAATGCGTTTATCGGAGTATGTTATCTCCCCCAAGTGAAAAACGTTTGAAAACAGTTTAAGAGTGGGGTAAGTGAACTCACTGTTTGCGAAGAATATCCCGAATTAGATCACCAAGTGATGCGCGTCGTAGAAACTCTCTAGTGTTCTAAATAACAAAGAGATTTTCTAAGTATCGGTATGTTTAACGAGTCTCTAGACTCGGCACATAATACCTATGCACGTAACATGTTTCGTGTTTCGTTTGTGAATCGTGTGTGACGTAAACAAGTACAATTGTGATACGATACGTGAGTGAACAATTACTTTTGTGTCATGTATTAATAACATACTTTACTAGCAATTATCCCCGTAAGGGCATTTTGGTCAACAAATAACAATTACTAGCCATTATTCCCCATAAGGGCAATTTGGTCAAATCATGGCAATCAATTTGCAACTATTCCCCGCAAGGGTATTTTGGTCAAAACATAACAATTATATAAGAAATATCATATTTCATGCATTTATACACAACTCAGCAGCTAGTTTCACTGTGACAGAATTTCTACTTGAAAGATTGTACTATTTCACCGATCATATCATCTCAATTAATTCACCAAAAATCACCACTGAAACATACATGTCTTAGGTTTCCAGAACATATTTTATCTTATTTTTATTCCATATAGATTTCTCATAATGATCAAAACACTACAGTAAACTCATATCAGTCAGATTCATGCGCAACAGAATGTTATTTGCAATTCCCGTTAAAAGAAAAATCCAATAAATGCAAGACCACTTGGGTTTGGTTCCTAACTCAATGAGTCAACTTCCAGAAGTGGAACCAACCCAATTGGTCTCGTAGTTCATGAGATATAACATTTACAACATAACCTAACAGCAGGTCTAACAGCTCAGCTTTGCACAATGTTTTTGTAAAATCATAAAAGTAAACTTCTACTTGTCCAAAAATTACAAACTTATACTTTATAGAAACTAGACTCAACCTAGTTTACTGCAGTACCCACAATCTCAACCAATTTTCACGTTTACACTTCGTTACAGTCACTTAAACATCGTATACACATTCTGTCCAGAATCTGTTCACATCAAAACTCAACAATTTAACTATCTATGGACCATAAATCAATCATATAACATGCTAGACACTACAACCACTATCCATGCATATCAATTACACCATACATACAAGATTAGGGTTTGTGTTTTAACTCAAATCAAAGACAACAATCAATCAAGCAACAACATCAATACTAGTTATCAATCATCATGAATTCAACAACCATCATGTTAACTCATACATACATATAAAAATCGGCTGCCTAGGGTTCTTAATTAACCCATTAAACATCAAAATTAAACAACAAGAAGGTAAAGGATGATCAATTATACCTTCCTAGCACCTAGTTCTTGGATTAAACACTTGATTAGGGCTTGTATGTGTGTGTGCTTGTGGACGGCAGCCAAGAGGGAGCAAGGGAGGGGCCGATCGGAGCTTGTAGGTTTATAATAATAAGTTAGGGTTAAGTGTTAAGGTTATATTTATAGATATACAAGTTACACTCTAGTCCCTCTACTTTCAAGTGTTGTTTTTCTAGCCTAACTAGCTTGTTTTCGTCTTGAGTTAACGTTTATAATCATGTTATCACATAACACATAAGTCTAACACATAATTATCACATAATTATTGTTTTGACGTTTTTCGTTTATTTATCAATCGTTTGCGTCAACTCGTTTGCGTTTCGGTGCAAATCCCGAAAGACTACACATGTAGTAAGTGTTAAGCGTCATTTAAACCCTAGTTTAAATGTAATGATGTGTGCGTTATAGATTCAATGATCTTAAAGTTTGAATTGACGGAGTTGAGTTAACGGAGTTAACCTGAAATTGACGATTGTCACAATTTTTCTCTGCTACAAGGAGTAATGCATTTAGATCAGAGTATCTCCTAAAATTCTGCAAACGATAATGTGTTTGCAAGTTTATATTTGATGCATGAAACGTGGAGAAAGTTTTCTCTAACTTTTCTTCCTCTGTTACGGGATACCCACAAAATTCTAGCTTTGAACAAATTCGGTATAAAGCAGAGGTGTAATCATTTACCCTCTTAAAATCTTGGAACCTAAGACTGTTCCATTCATCTCTAGAAGTAGGAAGTAAAACTTCCCTTAGATGATCGAATCTGCTTTTCAAATCTTCCCATATCATATATGGGTTATCATAATTAAAATACTCATGCTGTAATAATTCATCAATATGTTTATGGATGAAAGCATCAGCTCTTGCTTTATCCTGGTCAGAGCAATCATTGTATTATTGGATTGTGTCTAACACATCCATAGATTTTAAATGTCTTTTGACATTTGCTGTCCAAGACATATAATTTTCTCCAGAAATGTTGAGTGCAGGGAATTCGAGTTTTGCTATATTTGACATTTTGTTGCTAAACATAATAGAGCAAATAATAAGATAAATATTAGAATCCATATATATCAATCAACAATGAGATACAATACATTGGTAGAGCTATAAACATATAAAAGAAAAAGAAAATGCCGAAATCTTCAGATGGGAGATTAAAAATTAGAATGAGAAGTAGTATAAGCATTATAGTGACCAACAGTAAAACCGGGTGAATCATTTTGAGAACTTTATCTTGGATAAATTTAATAAGAAGAATGTTTGTTGTAAATGAAATGGGGTTAATGATTTGTTATTTATAGTGAAAATTTATAACCTTTTTACAACGGTTATATTACTGTTTTATAATGGTAACATTACCGTTTGTATGTGTGTGTGTATATTAATTATTTTAAAGTAAGATAATAAATAAGATATTAAATACAGTTTATTTTATAAAATATATAATTAGTATGCACAATAATAAGAATAGAATTGTTAGTGTAAATAAATCTAACTTCTAAATGAGATATTAGTGTGCATATATAAATAAAAGTTAGAATAGTTATCAAATTTTAATAACAATGTTTATACACATTATTGCTATTACTTAGTATATTAGTTAGTATATGTATATACATAGATATATATCTAATGTACATAATTAAAGAAGTGTTTATGATGCTTATGTAGATACCTTTGTGTCTATTACCTTTCTTGGTTAGGATATAAGCGGCTCGTGCTGATAACGTGTTATGATATTAGCCCTAAATATAACAAGCTTATTAGAATAATATATGAACTTGGAGTTAACAAGAAACAAGGAAATATGAGAATATGAGAATTTTTACTGGATACATTAAATCGATCAAGATACATAGTATTTATAATATCAAAACACTGTTTATAATCACTATTTAAGGGGACAAGATTATATCATTGGTTTGACAAATGAAAAGTGTGTCATACACAAAAAGTGTCGGTGGTTCACAACACTATCCGTGTTTTTGTTACAACCCAAATAGGAGAATGGACCTAACCAAAAAGACTACTCTAGTGTGTGAGAGAGCCCATTTGAATTTGAGCTATAAATCCAATATTATCGTGAGATAAGTCTTGTATTAGGTGTGATTAAGAACTATGAGTTAATTTACTTATTCATTTTGTTTCATTGGACGTTGAATTTGTGAAATCCAGTTAAAAATCAGTTAAGTTAGTTAATTATTAAGCTGTACCTTAAGGGGTGTTTGGGATTGCTTATTTTCACTAACTTATAACTTATAAACTTATTGAAAAGTGATAAGGTGTTTGGGATTGCTTATATTATGAGAGAAAAAGTTCTATAAGTTACACTTTTGTAACTTATTAACTTAATGAAAAGTTATAAGAAGACAAAATTAAGAATCCCAAACACCCCCTTATTAATTGTTAATGTGAGAGTAATAAATGTGTTGATTAATAGTTAAGTTTAGTTGGTTTTTTATTGGTGGTGTAGGAACAAATCAACAACATTGTATGCGCTGTAGGTTGAATCATGGGCTCAAATTAAGTCATGTCTTTGTCTCGTTTCTGACTTTAGGAATTAAAAGACTTTTCCACGGCTGGTAGTATACTAGAGGGTTTGGTTTTTTCAATTTAAAGAAGTCGTTTTGACATCAATAGTTCAACTAGTTTTAATAACTTGAAAGTTAATTAATTTATTTATACTTTAAATAATCTATCAGGTTATGTAATACTTACCATATTATCCTTTTCGATATCCTATTTACTGTATCCATCTAGTTTAATTAGGTTTTTGCCCAATTAAGTTTCAACAATTCACTCAATAAATTAACCCATCTGTCTAATTTGATTAAAGGTTATATTTAGATCTCACGTTGAAACTTCCTTATACATGTATACATTTGAAAGTGACACATGACATACCTAGGCCTCTCCGTTATTCTTTTTATTTTCTAAATATATTTGGAAGTGAACATTATATGACCTTTTATATCTCTACATTTAAAGTAGCACCAACACCGATGATTCATATATTTACTTACTGGGTTAGAACCCTCGTGATACACGAGTTAGTAAAAAATATATAATAAAAAAACACATGCAGTACACAGGGTAATAATAAAACAAAAAAGATAAATAAATGATATTATAAACATTTACAAACATTTTTGTTAATATCATAAAATTACAAATATCGTACACGTAATAAACATTAGTGTTTTGTAGTAGTTAACAAACGTTACAAAACTTTAAAGTTTTCTATTGGTAAGCTTTCATAGAGACTATATATATATATAGGCCATGTTGTACAAAGTTATATAGAAATTTGAATATAACTCTTTAACTTCAGACCAAAGCGATAAAATTTGAGAAGTCCCATTTCATAAATTGGATTTAATCAAAGAACCAAAAGGATATAATTAATTTATCGAAACCCATGTTTTTACCAACGAATCTCCTATAAATGTTTTAATTTTGTGTTGCATTCTATAAATCGATACCCATGTTAATGAATATCGATTGAAACACATGTAAAAAGAAAAAATCAAACAAACATTATAATTCCAGTGTATAAGACGAATGCAAAAGTAGACGGCGATCGTTAAATGAATATGTATAGTCTAATCGCATTTATACTTTGAATTAGGATATACTCATTATAGAATTAGGGTTGAGGATTACATAGAATTGTTAGGTTTAAGCCTAAATGAAATTGCTTTTAACATATTCTGGTTGTTTACATAACCCGTTATATGTTAATTGAATTTTAATTTTAATGAAAAAGAAAAAAATAAAAAAAAAATGTCATGTGGTAATTTAAAGAGATTTGATGAAAAGTATTTTAATGAAAAGGAAAAATAAAAAAAATGTCAAAATGCCATGTGACAATTTAAAGAGATTTGATGAAAAATATTTTTATAAAAAATAAAAAATAAAAATAAATGCCAAAATGCCATGTGACAATTTAAAGAGATTTGAAGTAAAGTATTTTAATGAAAATGAAAAAATAAGAAAATGTCAAATGGTAATTTAAAAAGATTTAATAAAAAGTATTTTAATGAAAATGAGAAAATAAAAAAAATGTCAAAATGTCATGTGACAATTTAAAGAGATTTGATGAAAAGTAAAAAAAATTGTTGTTGAAAATCGACTCTTTTATTATATAGGTAGATTTATTTTTACATTTGAAATTAGTGAGACGAACATTTATGATTCTTTTATACTTTTCACACATATCGAATGAGTGATAAAACTATATTGTTAGTGTCCCAAACCAATGTTTGTAGGTTTATTATTAAACATTGTATGTCCTAAAATAATAATGATAAAAAGTATATGTACCAAAGATCAGAAGTAGGGTTGCCTTATTTCTTAGAACTTTTAAATGCTATGGATATTTCTTTGACCCCAAGTATGAGAATATTAGACAAGTTGAGGACTTTTTACTAAAAATAATAATAGTGACAAAAGTCTACGAGACTTACTTCCACGTGTCTGCTAGGCGGACTTCCACGTTTAAGCAGAAGTGAAGCACTACGTTTAAGAAATTTCTCACGTCCTTCATATGACCGGAAATTTCTTTTTTTCAGTACGTAAAAGAAAAAATTCATCTAAGCTTGTAAATGAACCTAACGAATACAATTAAGGACATGTTTATTTTCGATCATTTAACTTTAACGGCACACGAACACAAATACAAGCACGAACATAAACTCGAACACACGTTTTTGTTTTGGATCGTTCATTAAGAAAATAAGTATGTTCGTGTTCATTTATGTTTGTTCGTTTAAAACCTAAACAACAATTCAAACTTAAACAAACACAACTGAACAAAATTAACCAAACATAAACGAACACAAGTTATCATTAATGAATCCAAACGAACAAGTCTATTGCATCTAAATTATTTAAATTTACATGATTCATTCAAAATATCCATCATGATTAATGGTTTAAATGAGCCCCTGTTATGTTTATATTTATATAAATATAACTACTTATGTATTTATTAAATATTAAATGAGCATAAACGAACGTAAATAAACGAACATTAATGAACGAACAAAAACGAATGTTCACGAACATAAATGTACGAACAAAATGTATACAAAATTTCACAAACAATGGGGGGGGGCTCAAATTTTCTGCCGAAAAAAACTAAATTTACACTACGTATAAAAAATTTCGGACAAAAATGGATAAATTTACACTATTACGCAAAAAAACAATGAGGGGGGGAACCCTCGGCCCTAGCTAACCTTCGCCCCTATTGTCAAAGACACGCGTTGGAGGCTAATAGGTCATGAAAGATGGCGTTGGGAGGCCTAACACGTCGTTAAAGACGTGCTTGTATGAGACATTTTTGAAAACCTTAATTTATAAGAAAAAAATGGAATCTCTCTCTATTGAAACATTTTGGGAATTTTTTCATCTTTTAACAGCTCCAATCAACACCCAAATTAAGAGAAGGCGGCAATTAAATGGTCGGGTCCAAGTGTGACAAGTTCATCTTAATACCATAAAAACCTATAAACGAAAGTAACAGATTAAATTACTATATAAGGAAACATGTAAAACCCCTTCAATATAATCAAATGTTCACAGCTATTTTAATCATAGTTCTTAATTATACCAAATATCAAATTTGTACCACAATCGGTTGTATCATGTATGAACAACAAATGTTGAATTTATATATTGACATTCAAATGGGCCCTCTCACACGCTACAGTAGTATTTTTGGTTAGGTCCGTTCTCTTGTTAATGTTATAACAAGACCCCAAGACCCTATCAAATGGTCTCTTTTCTTTTATTTTTTTTTCCATACACACAACACTATTAATAGAGCATTACAAGAGAGTTTTTCTTCCTTTTTTTTTTCTCTTCTTTATTCGATAAAGTTTAATATCATAGAAACATCCAAACGATTTACAATGAAGTGGCAGGTAAGCGGGTCATGATCTAAATCACAACCTTAATTAAACGAACCAAAAGTAACATACACGTAAATTAATTAAATCCAGTGAATATTTGGTATATTAATGACATCATTGTTTGACAATTAACTTGGTTACGTGGTAAATGGTAATAGGTTACATGTGACCCGGTTACGACCCAATTTACCAGCAAGATTTGGCTTGCTATCAGAAACGTGTTGACAAAAGCTAAGAGACAGGCAACTTGTTTATTTTGTTTTCAATATAGATCATGTATATCAAAGTGGTGGATTTACTTGTATGTGATGTGAGGGGTTAAAAACTTAAAGGGCCCAACTCAAGTCTAGATTCATAGTGTAAAAAGGATAGGATAGAAGAAAAAGTGGGGAGGAAGAAAGAAGGAAAGCCAAGTTTTTTTATAAAATGACTTTGAGAGAGGTTGTGGCAATGTGGCCCAATGAAATTAAATTAAAAAAAATGGAAAAAGCAAGATAAAGTCACAACCGGGTCAATTCAACCTAGATCATAACCCAAATCTTGTGGAAGGTGACAAACTTTCTATTGGCTAAGTATTTGATTTTCTTTTTTCTTTTCTAGCAATCTGTTTCTTATAAAATTTGAGTTTTGTTTAATAATTTATATTATTTAATTTTTCTAAAAAAATCTAAAAACACACTCTTGTTTAGTTTTTTTTACGAACATCTTGATATAAATTTTATTAAAAACGGAGTAATTTCAAGAATATATGTTTTAATATACGTTCGTAAAATTTAAAAAAAAGGACTTGTAAATAAACTATCTAATATGTTTAATGAACGTAAATATTTTTTTATTTTTAGAAAATTTTAATATTTAAATTAATATTATTTCATAAATAGAAACATTTTTTATTTAGAATAAATTTTATAGATTAAATTCAAACCTAAATTATATATGTGTAATAAAAAATTTGGTTTAGACTAGATTATGAATGAGAGTGAAAAATTAGATTAATTTGGGTTGAGTAGGTTGAAGAAAGAGATTTTTTTTTTTTTGGTAAAAATTAGGTTGAGTTGATCGTGAATAAATGTAGTCTTACTAAAATTTGATTTTGCTTTGAAATATAAATCATTCTACTAATATAATTAAAATTCAAAACCAAAACCAACATGTTCCAAATTAAAATCTAGTGAAGTCCAACTCTATCTTTGAATATGACTGTCTTTTGTCTTTTTGTTAATCAATTCAAAAAACACTTGTCCCAATCAAACATCAAGCCTGTTGCATCCATTTAAGGAGACAAGAACCATTTTCATGACTTTTTTTCTTTTCAGTTACAGAAAGTATTAAAAATGATAAAACTAATATCTCCCACTATTCACTCCTCACAATCCGCTATTTATACGCTTAGGTGCATGGTTTGGTTTGATTAATTTCATTTAATAACCAACAGTAAATTTGGGTTAAAATTTTGTTTAAAAATACATGAAATAATGAAGATATACATACATGAAAATGATAGTATTAAACTATTAATACATATAATAAATGAAATATACTAAAAAAGACTTGAAAATATGAAAAAAAATGTAGAGTTCGGTGTGGTGCGGTTAATTTCGATTCGGTTTTGTCGGTTTCCGTTCGATTTTGGTTAACGGTTCGGTTATTGCTCACCCCTAGGCCTCCCCCTGCTTCTTCTTGACTCGATAGTCCAATTCTCTTCTTGATATCTCATTCTAAGTGCAATATTTACAGGCTTAAAATTCATCATCATCATGCCATTCGTTAGTAAGTAGTTGTTATATTGTCATTCTGGCCGTTTTGAGACTTAATTGATCGAGTCCATGTGATGCTCAGGAACTGATATACTGATGATGTTTATTTATTTATAGCTTTATGGCTAGTTTATGCCCGTTGTGTTACTATCGTAATTGTTGTCCAGTCAAGCATGTGCTCTTTGAGATCTTAGTTCACAGCCTCTCTTTCTTTTGGAATCAGTTTGACATGGGCTTTCATTACTCATTAGCGGTAAGCCAACTCTCCGGCATCATGTGTTTCCGGTTTATAGTCAAATGTTTTATCTCGAAGCACCATACATTAACATCTGTTTGGGTCCGCAGAGAATTAGGTTTCATTACAGGGTAAAAAAATTTCTTTAAAAAAAGTGCATGTCAAGATTTATACTTACGTAACATGACTAGTATTATTGTGTCAAAATTTGTTGTTAAATAATATGTCAGAGATTTGTAACAATGGAAGCATCATGGTAAGTTTATGTTAAAAAAAAGTTAAGATTTGTAACCCTGGAACAATACTTGTATCATGGTGTCAAATTTGTTGTTAAAAAAAAGTCAAGAGACTTGTTCAATGGAACATGATCGACTAGCATCATGTGCTCAACTTTTGTACGCGTTAAAGAAAAGTGTCAAGACTTGTAACCATATAACATGACTATTATTATGGTGTCAGTTTTTTTTTATAAAACAACTGTTAAGATTTCTAACTATGGAACATGATAAGTATATCATGGTGTCAAATTTTTTGTACCCATGTAATATGACTAGCTAGTATTATGGTGCCATTTTTTTTGTGTAAGAAAATGTCAAGATTTGTAAGCATATGGTGCAAAATTGTTGTTAGAAAAAGTGTGAACACTTGTAACCTTGGAACATGACTAGTATCATGGTGTCAAATTTGTTGTCAAAAAAAAGTATCAAGACTAGTAACCATGGAACAATACTTGTATCATGGTGTCAAATTTGTTGTAAAAAAAGTGTCAAGACTTGTAACAATGAAACATGACTATAGTATCATGCGGTCTAATTTTGTGCTAAAGAAAAGTGTCAAGCCTTGTAACCATGGAACATGACTAGTATTATGGTGTTGAATTTGTTGTTAATAAAAATGTCTAGAGTTGTACGGTTGTACCCATGTAACATGGTCAATTGGTCTATTGAGTGATATGTTGTTACTTCTCACAAATGTAGTAGTGGGTAGAAATCTTTCGAAATGCAAAGCATAATGTATTCTGTTGTCAAATTTGTTGTTAAAAATATAGATTGTTAAGATCAGTAATGAAAAATAATTAAATTATTAAATTAACATAGCAATAAAAAATGATAAAAAGGAAATTAAAAAGAATACCTAAACCTTGGATCAAGATAAATAAGTAAGATGTGAATGCTATAATATATGCTACTAAATTCGCTATGTTTGACCCTTTTTTATGAAATTTTTATATGTTAAAGGTTTTATAAGATATTTCTTAAGATTCATTCTCCTTTTTTACATGGATCCATTATCAGATAATGAACATGTTCACCCACAATACATAACAATACAAACATCAAAACATATCATATTAATATTAATAGCAGCACACAAAAAGTAACAACACAACCACATAACACTTACACCTAATCTTTAAATATAAGTAATAAAACCGTGTAAAAGCCCAAGAACCATTTTATTTCGCTTAAAATTAAACAACACATCCATGTAATATTTTCAAATAACAACACACTTAAAATGTATATAGCAAGACATTCAAAACAACACATTAGAGTTCATAGAGTTTATAAACAGAAATAACACAACTATAACAACACATTTAAAACAAAAATAACACACCTATAACAACAAACCGAACACACAGCACAATAATAAAAAACCATTACAACACATTCAAAACAAAACTAGCACAACTGTAACAACACACGATGAAGAGTTAAAGTGAAAGGTAAAATTAAATAATAGTAATGAGAAATAACTAAATCGCATGCTCATTAAAATAGATTGGAGTATTGGACTGATCTTTAGGTTTGACAAAAAATCACATACTCATTAAAATAGATTGGAGTATTGGACTAATCTTTGGGTTTGACAAATTGGACCTCTCACATTTCTTTGTTACTTCATGTATATAGCTTAATAAGATTTATACTATAAATAATTTGCATAATTAATGTAGATTGAAGGAGGTTTCTAAATTTAAAACACTAAGAATTTACAAACATGCCCTTCATACCCATTTTAATGACTAATTAATTATCTTTAATACTTTGAAAAATCTCGCCCTTTGGATAAAAATATGGATGGCTAAGATTTGCTTCTACACTTCTCACAAACTTCTTAGTTTCTATTTGATCCTTCCTCTTAATACAAAAGCCCCCAATTCTGCCATGCCAAATCTTCAATCATATCTCTACAAAAGAACAAAACTAGAATTTGATTACAAAATTATACCCAACAGTTCAATAACAATTAGGAAGACGTCTTTAATTCAAATTTAATCAGATTTATTCAAAATTCTAAGTTTATAACTCAAACCCATTAGGCACTCAAAAAGTCAAGAACCCACTCGTGACATAACTTATTGTCCGTTTACCTTCTCTTTTGATGTAAAAAAAATAATAATAATAAATAGCTAATTGTCTTTAATGAATCTTTGAACCTAGTTAATAGCATCATACACAATAGATCATTCTCAAGCAAAGTAATCCCAAAGGTGTACTCATACTCTCATTTCTAACTCAAGAAGATCACCATTTTGGTTTTAGGTTAGGATAATCACTCATCAATCATCAAGCTTCTTTTTCACGAACGGACGTAGATTATACTAAAAAACCGCTTCTGGCTAGACGTTTGATTGGTCAAACTTCCCCTGAAATTCCTTTTTCCTAATTTGTTTGATTTGGAAGTGGAAAAAGGTTGTTTGGTGGCCGCTCGATGTGAAGAAAGAGATGGGGAAATTGCTTCAAAATGTAGATGGAGAACACAACCTTGTATAGTACGGTAGTAAACGAGTTAATGGAGTTGTTGAAAAACCTTTACATGTTTAGATTTAAAGGTGGTCAAGATAAGTCGATGTGGGGCCGGGGGCGGTGATAGCTTGGTTACGTTCTCTGTGGCTTCGGTAAAAAAACTACTTTATCGAGTTGAACCAGTCCCTCATAATAATATTTTAGAATGGAATTCATGGGCTCCTGTCGAAAGTGAATGTTCTTGCATGGCGTGTACTCCAAAATCGTTTTCCAGCAAAATGACAATTTGATAAAAGAGAAAAGTTTTCTCATGTCCGAACGTGTGTTGCTATTGCTTGGCTTTGGGCGAGTCCGGTTAATCACGTATTCACATCCTGATTTGTAGCTTTGGTGGTGCGGCAAAGCATTAGTACTTGGTGTGAAGTCTCCCCAATTTTTTTTGTTCTCGATTAAATTTGTTTTTGATCATATTCGTAAGCATTCTTTTGGTTCTGAGCATAAAAGGAAATTAGTGCAATCTTTGATAAAAATGGCTTGTTGGTGTATATAGAAGGCCCGTAACAATTTTATCTTCAACAATAATCCGATTAAGATTGAGAACATTTTTGAAAACATTAAAGTGTTAAGTTTCTTGTGCATTAAAAATAGACTAAAAGTTTACATGTAGATTGGTCAAAAAGGAAATTGGTGGTTCTGTAATAGTTGTTTCGGGTGCTTTTTTTTCCCGTTCCTTGTTAGCTCCTTGTTAGAGCATTTCCAACCCATTCTCTAAAGTTATTAAACCCATATAATTTAGGGTAAATTTTGAGAAAACCATCAAAATCACCTCTCCAATCCATTCCCTATTATATGAATGAGTTATATGACAACTAAAGCAAAACTTTAAATATAGGGCCTCACTTTTGATCTATATCATATAATATATAAACTATTGCCCAATCACAATATCCTATATAACAAGACAAAAGAGATAAAAATAATAAAAAAAAAAGAATTTATGGATATGAATAGGAAATAGAATGTGGAAGATTTTTAAAAAGTGATATATAAATTTATGGAATATTGTTTTTTAGCTAAATTATACGAAAAAATATTTGGAACGGGATGTGAATACTCTTACTGAAGGTGTTTGGCCTTTTTCTAATGAATTTTTGTAGTAAAAAAAAGAAAGATAGATTCAAAAATTAACTTCCATAGACATAAATGCTCCATTTAGTCAATATTGCAAGTTTGCAACTACCAGCCCCACCCCTTTTCGTTTCTCTTTTTCATGTTCCGTTATAATAGTCAAACACACTGTGTGATTAAGAACTATGATTAAAATTTACATTGAGACATAGATACATATAATTAGGTCGCATTCTCGCATAACATCTCTTAATTCTATAAAATATCGACTTTTAAAAGTAATAATAGAAAAAACAAAATATATATGAAAGTGATACGTGTGTCCTTCGATCGCTTATACATTACTACTTATCTTGGTTTTAAAATAAGTTATATAGATTTGTAGCTAAAAATACACACGTCACAACACCATACTCCGGTTTATATAAAACATAGGACATTAAAGATAATATAAGCTCAAAACTGATTATAATAATAAAATAACAGAAAACTTAAAAAATTAAAAGACACATTAAAAATATAAAGTCCACATAAAGAAATGAAAGGTGCAACATGTAAGATCTAAGATCTCCAAGTCTTATTAGCTTCAATTTGTTGTTTTTTCTCACTGATATTGGCACACCTAACCTTCTGTGAAGATTAAACAAGAAAAGAAATACGTAGCTAGTATACATCATTAATCATATATAATAATAATACAAATTAATCACTCATTGGCTAAAGTTTACTTTCTTTTTTTCATATATAAATTATTTTAACAAGATAAAGTATGACGTGTTCGCCTATGTACCATATGATATGAAGTTTCACCGCTAAAACAAAATTGATAACCAATAACTAAAAAAAACGTTTTATCCTTTAATATTATAGACAATTAGACATAGTAGTTATACTCTATATTCTAAAGTCAATCAACTTGGAAAACTATAGGACATTAAACTTGATATATGCTAAAATTGTTTATAATAATAAATAACACAAAATTTAAAAATTAAAAGACACGTTAAAAATATAAAGTCCAAAAAAAAAATTAAGTGTACTTGTCAACCAGCAGTTGGGGTATGTTTTTTAGGAGAACGCTTAAGTCAAACTCTGGTTAGAGTGAGATGACTATTTTTGAAGAGTGTGATGCTTAACATGCAAGAAAGTCATCGTTCTAAAAATAAAAATAAAAAATCTCGAGTTTACTGACTAGATTTGGTTCAAGCTCAGGTTGAGACCGCATTTTATCGATTCATAGCAACTATGCGGAGTTAAAAAAGTCATTAACTTCATACCTTGTATCGATTACACAACAAGTACTCGTTCTTCCGCGCCCACTTTTACAACTCATATCTATATCTGTATCTATATCTATATCTATATATAAAACAAATTGCAAGGACCTTTTAAAATTCAAGAGGTACAAAACTATTTGTTTTATGTACAATCTACATTGCATATAAATTTTAAAAATTAAGGGTAAAATGGTATTTACATCACCATCAATCATCAATCCTATGTAAACTTTAATTAACAAAAATAAATACCACATTGGTCCCTCAAGTTTACACATTTTTTTGTAAATATCACATTTAACCTTTATTCTGAACTAACTATCTCCATGATCTATTTAACGAACATAATTTTATAACACGCCAATATTTGTATACAAAAATTACATAATAAAAGCGAGCATTTTATTCTCTTTAATTTAAGTATGATATTGATATACTTTAAAAAAACTTAAAAGTCAACATGTTACGTGATTACCAGTTAAAACGGCAACGAGTTGAGCGGCTCGGGTCATGGGTTAAAACGTATTAGTGTCGAAACAAGTCGATACATAAAAGGGTTAATTTGGTTCGGGTAAACATGTATCACGTTGTAAATTATCGACGCCGTTACATCGCGCAGGTATTCTATTAGTACATCTACAATATCCGTGTGTAAGCAATGCTAGCCGAAGCTTCTTGGTACCTTCCTTCATGAGATTGTGACCTACTTGGTCAACCACTTGCAAGCAGTTAATCTATATAAGTACTAAGAATTCTAAGAATTCAACAACATGGGGAACCGACTGGATTTTGCGAACGCCGGCTACGACTTGGAGGCTGGGCAAAATCTGGAATCGATGATGCCGGGACTCCGGTGTTCGTGTACTAGTAAGATAATCATTATCACGATCCAATTAATTTTTATCGTCTTTGGTGCTGCTGTCGGCTCGAATGATCCTATCGTCACCTTCTTAACCACTACCACCGGTGGATTCGCATGTTATATTGTTATCATCATCATCACGCCATTCTTTTGTAAGTTATTAGTAACGCTGAGCCGAGCCAAAACTCGATAATGCATGAGCTATAATATATGAGACTCGAGCTCGGCTCATTAATCCAAGCTCGACTACTACTAGTTTCTATTTTTGTTGATCCGTGTCATGTGTTTTTGTTGATGTTGAACAGCATTATGCACGTTGTGTTACTATCGTAACTGTCTTCGTGTCAAGTATGTGATTTTTGGCATCTTCACAGTCTCTCTATCTTTTGGGATCGGTTTGACGTGCGCTTTCACTAGCGGTAAGCCTACTCGGTCTCCGTCACGTTATGATTCTGACGTTTGCCGAATCTTTCATGGCGGCTGGTGTTTGTCCCAGATCTGCGGAGTGATTTGTAATTAAATAAGACTCAATTATTATGAACATAAGCAGAAAGTGAAAATATAGAATATTATTACACAAACATTTTGCAAAACGTGTCTATAGAATATTATAACACTAACATTTTTCAAACCGTGTCTAAAAGAGAAAAGAGAAATCTGCATTTTGTCTCCCTGGTTTATAGTCACATTCGATGGGTTTGCCCCTGATAAAGAATTTGCGAAGTTTGGGCCCCTGTGTTTCTCCGGCGGGTTCCTCTGACTCCTACCGTCAGTTGACCCGTCGTTGACCCGTTAAAAAAAAGGAAATTACTTTATTACCCCTGATTCGTTTATAACAACTCGAGCTACCGTCTTTCCCTGATTCGTTACCATCTCCGGCGATTCTCTCAACCTGTAATTGAACGGCATTATCCGGCGACCCGATTGACGGATGTCTCAATCCAAGTCAAGTCAATTCTCCTCGGGTTCACCTTCCAAGCCTTGCCGTGCAGATGAGCTTTGTGTGAGATGTTCATGTGGTGCCGCGACATGTTACCGGATATCCAGGACCGACGCAAACCCGGGGCGTCGATTCTTGTGCTGTGTAAGCTTTAATTACTCACGAATTAGGGTTCTAGTCTGTTAATCGATGATGATTTAGTCTGTTGTGTTGCTTAGGTCAATTTTAGGGTTATTTGTTTGTTAATCTGTTAATCGATGATGATGATGATGATTTGGTAATCTGTGAATTGTGAATCGAATTAGGGTTGTTTGTTTGTTAATATATTTAGTCCGTTACAGAAGGGGAGTTGTGGATGGCTAAAATGGGCTGATGATCCCACATGCCCTAGTTGTGAAAAGGTAATTCAAGCAATGGTGAAGATGATGAATAAGAAAGATGATTTTGCAAGAATGAAAACCAAAGAAGTAACAAGCTTGAAGATGTTGCTAGCAATTAGTTGGTTTTTGTTCTTTGTTTATGTTTGGGTTTATTGATTAGTTGTTAACATTGTATTTTTAGTATTGGATAATGTAATCTTTGTTGTTGTTATTGTAGTTTTTGTTAAATGTTTAGAGTTTCTTGTTTCATATATTTACTTTAAATTTGTGTTCCACATTATCAGTCATGTTGCAGCCATGATGAAACTGAGAATGTTGAGTTAGGGAAGGATGATGAGAATGTTGAGTTAGGGAAGGATGATCATAATGTTGAGTTAGGGAAGGATGATCAGAATGTTCAGTTTGACCAAGACAAAAGTCAAATGGAAGACAAGGAATATCAATTGGGTAAAGATGAGTTGGTGGCTTATTTAGTGCAAGAAGATGACTTATTTAGAACAAGTGAAGAACATGAAATGGATCCTGGTGATGATTATGACCCCGAGGTTGTGAAAGCAGCTTTCAAGTACACCAGTGAGCCGGAAGAAGATTACTATCACGATCCATATGAAGACGATCCAGTGTGGGACTCTGACTGGTCAAACGATGATTGTCATTGGAAGTAACATTGTAGTTGACTTCTAGTATTGTTTGCATTTGAATTGTACTTTAATTTGACATGATTAAATCTATTGTAATGTTTGCATTATTTGCCTACATGCTACTAGTTTTAAAAGCATTAACCAAAATACTGTCAAACATAGCATACAAACTATCATGTCCAAAATCAAACACACATGCTACAAGTCTTAGATTGTTTCAAACACAAACCATGACATGGTACCAGAAAGTTCAAAACAAAAGTCTTAAATAGTCTCAAACACACACCATCAATCTAACTCAAACACAACTTTATGGATGACATCATTATCGTTGAATTGGTGCCCTGCAAGTTCTGATGTTGTGTCTGTAACCTCCACATCTTCCACAACTTTTTTTATGCCCCAACCTGGTAAGTCTTCCTCCTGCATAAAACACTTCCTGAACCTCTTCATCTTCCTCTTCATGTTCTTGCTAGCTGCCAATTTCTTCTTCTCACCTAGTGCCTTCTTCCTGCTCTTCTTCGGTCTGCCAATCTGGGTATGATGTTTTGGAGGAGTTAGTATTGTTGGGCAATTTGATGGTGTCCACATATCAGGGCCTGGTATGGGCCTGATTTGGTGATTATACACCTTCTTCCAAGTGTCTAACTAGTAAGCTTCATCAACCCACTTCTCCAATGGACCGACATACATGTTGTTTTCTATCATGTTATATAGGGCTGCCACAGCATGTTTGCATGGCATACCTGTCAAGTCCCATCTCCTGCACGTGCAAGTTCTATCCCACACATTCACCACACATTGGCTTCTCAGACTTTTAACCTATGAACATATTTGCATATTAACAAAAGATTGATTATAATATCATAGTCAATTTGCTTTCATACCTGGTAAGTCATATCATCAACCATCATAACCGACAATTTTCTTGCTTCTGTTTGGATTTCATCCCATGCTTTTGTTGCTTGCGGTGTTAATGGGCCCCTTGTAGTGGCTTGCATCTTCTTCACAGTCACAATCCTCATGGTCATATACTCTCTAATATACTCCAAGCATGTAATAATCGGCTTGTCTCTTGCTCCAACAAGTTGCTTGTTGAAAGATTCACAAAGGTTGTTCAGCAACATATCACTTTTTGCCCTTCCTGAAAAATGTGATCTTGACCATCTTGCTGTCAGGATCTCACTAAGCCAAAGAAACATATCAAGATTTGTTTTTTTAATCTCCTCCATTGCCATGTTGAAGTAGGGGACAAAAGTGGCCGATGCTGCCCTATAAAACAAGCCTTTATACAAATCTCCCCTCCAGGTTTGCCTCAAGTTCTCATAGATGTGTCTACAACAAAACCGATGCTCTGCCCTAGGGAAAACACTCTCAACTGCTTGAATAAATCCCTATAACAGTAAAATCACCATAATTAGTGTACATGAGTTAGCCTATTACAAATATATCTTACGTGTACATACCTTTTGTCGGTCACTTATGAAAGTAAAATTGGCATCATGAGGCAAGTCAAGATTATCTCCAAGGAGATCTAAGAACCATTTCCATGAGTCTCTGCATTCGGCTTCCACTATTGCAAAGACAACAGGATACAAGCAATTGTTACCGTCCGTCCCGACAGCAGTCAAAATCTGTCCGGGGTATTTCCTTTTCATAAAACAACCATCCAACCCAAGAAGTTCTCTACCAAGCAATTTAAATCCTTTAACCAAAGCAGCATAACACACATATATCCTTCTAAATTGCCTTGTTTTAAGGTTAGGGTTAGCACATGGTTCAACATCTAATTTAATGGTACTACCTGGGTTTGCTTTAAGAAGCTCATCAATATAGGATCTGAGGTGGGTGTACTGTTTGGTGTGGTCACCATCCTTCCTTTGCAAGGCTATTGTCTTTGCTCTTCTCATCTTGGATTCAGAAAGTTGTACTTGATGCATATGCTGGAATTTGGCCTTCAATTCTTTGGCAGATAAGTTGGGGGTGGTTTGTAGCTCAACCTCAATCTCTTTGGCAATAGTAGACATCGTGTACAAACCAATTGTTCTACTTCTTAGACAGTCGTGTTTTCTGGGAATGGCCTTCACACACCAATTATCCTCAACAGTTTGGCTAGAGATGTGCAGCGTCCAAGGGCAAGTGGGTTTCATTTCCCTTTTTTTACCTTCAACTTTTCCTGACTTGACACATTTGACCCCTCAGCAACAACCAAATTAGGATTGGTCCCCAAACAAATCACCCTAAACCTTAAAGGATCATTCTTCTTGATATACAAATCTCTTCTAGCATGAATAGCATAACTCTTAACCATTTCATTCAATGTTTCCTTTAATGGTATTAACTGACCAACATAAAATGGACACTCATCATCATTATTCCTTTCCTTACCCTTGAACTTTCTTAGCATACTATTCAAGACACTCAAGCGCTCATCATCAGAGCTCTCATAGGTATCCATGCAAGGATTTAAACCATCATCATCACTAATATGATCCACTGCTGCTTCTACCACATCAAAATCTACAATAGCTTTATACAACCTCATGTCAACTTCTACATCCTCCAAGGGTGTTTGAAAGGCAGCCGTATACTCAGGATCACGTTCATGTGATCGATCACTATCATAACTGTCATCATCTTCCTCACTAGAACTATTTTCAGCACTCTCTTCATCAACACTTTCAGCACTCTCTTCATCAACACTTTCACCACCCACTTCATGGACACTTTCACCACTCACTTCATGGACACTTTGACCACTCACTTCATGAACACTTTGAAAATCAAAACCATGTACAAATCCAGATTCATACACCACAATTTCAGTACCACTAGTCCTGCCATGTTCTACAAAAATCTCAACAATGTGAGTACCTATACCATCACTACCTCTAATCATATCACAAACATCTTGAAAATGATAATCTTCAACCAACGGCTTTAAACCCAAGTCCAAACTAATACACGGATGTTTGTAACGAAAACAACAAGCTGCACCACAACCATATTGTAACTTACAAAGTATTCCAAGCAACATACTTTTACAAAATTCAGAAACTTGAACTTCATCAACATAAGTGATCTTCCCCCCTTCGTATGTTCGCTGCCCCTCGGTAGCGAAAGACCCTCCATGGAAAAGTTTTATGGTCAACGCATTTGAATAATTTTCACCTATAACAACAGTACATTCAACCTGTTAACAACAGACAAGTAAATAAAACGAAAAGTTTGAACACACAGTAACACCTTACCATATAGATCGTACGGGTCACAATACTCACTGTCCGGCCTAATAGAATACGAGGTCGACATTGCGATGTGTGCAGTTGACGTTTGATTTTAACGATGATCGGAAAAATTAGGGGTCCAATGTTCGAACGGTTGGTTTGTATTTGGGTGTTTGGGGAAAAAACCCTAAATCAGGGGTTTTATTGAATCAGGGATGTGTAAATAGGGAATAGACTATATTACCCTTCGATATTAACGGTCAACTGACGGTAGGAGTCAGAGGAACCCGCCGGAGAAACACAGGGGCCCAAACTTTTCAAATTCTTTATCAAGGGTAAACCCATCGAATGTGACTATAAACCAGGGAGACAAAATGCAGATTTCTCAAGAGAAAAAGAAGAAGAAGAAAAAAAAAGAATAACTAAAAAACATTTTTGTTTTTCTAAAGCTCTTCTTATTTTATTTTACCTTATATAAGTTTTATTTTTATCTTCAGTTTTTCAAGTTTTAAATTTGTTTAGGTTCATTATAAATGAGATGTTATAATTCAGTTTTTTTAGGGTTAATTTAATGATCATTAATCTTACATTCTTACTTCTAAAATCTACAATATTTAGTGAAATTGATAGCGGAAGTGACTGCTTTGACAACCTTGTTGACTGTGAGTCTTGCTTTGTTCGCACTGTGGGCCACCAAGAGAGGTTATGGCTTCAACTTCTTGGGACCGTTCTTGTTCGGTGCTATTATGGTGTTACTCATTTATGTTATCATTCAGGTTCGCTTGTTAGCGCCCCTATATGTGTATCGTATATTTAATTATTGCTTAGTGCTTACTTTTCTTTTCTTTTCTTTTTTAGCAGATATTTTTTCATATTCATAGGGCTGAAATTCCGGTTTCGTTCGGGTCATGTTTACCCGCCACAATCTTCGACCTTATGGAAAGAATTGGATCTCACCTTACCGCCGAGTTGGCCACGGATTTGATTGCTAACTCACCACCTAAGTCAAAAGATCTGTTCACCATGAATTGTAGTATGACCAATGTTGGGAAACCTATCTCGGAGGTCCAGGTGATAATTAAAGCCGATGACAAAAACATCCCACCTAAGCCTTCCCAAGAGCTCAAGGGAAATAAACAAAATAGGAAACCTAAAACCAAGACCAAAGGCAAGGGCATTGCCATCAAAGAATATGTTGCAAAGTTGGTACGCAAGAACAAAAAAAAGCAAGTGAAAGACTTGACTTGTTTTTACTGTGGACAGTTGGGACATCTAAGAAGACACTGTCAATCTTACCTTGAAGATTTTAAAAAGGGAAACGCTGGTCAGACTAGCACTCAAGGTATATGTATACTTCAACTGCTTGTCTTTTGCTAGTACGTACTTTCTGTTTATTTGTTACGGGTTATGACTTATGAGACTCACACACACACATATATATATCTAATTAATATCGTGCAGGTGTTGAGAGCAAGTACATAATGTAAGCAGACAGATAAAATAAACGTTATAAACTTTTTATTTTATGTTATTTGAAATCATGTAACTTTTTTTCGGCATGATATTTTCGTGTTGTACTTTAATTCTGTACTATGTTATAAACCCGTGAAATAAAGGTGTAAAAGAAATGCAAAAATGAAAAAATTTAATAATAAATAAATACATGTTACATTTAAATATTTTACAATTACAATTTACACATTAATTTTGCGCTTACAATTAATTACAAGCATATATAATATTCAACATATAAATGTTAAATTTACAATTTACAAAAGAAAACTTTTTTACCAATGACCTAAGATCATGCGTATCATAACTATGCACACCCCGGTATTTTACGTCATGTGACACCTAGTCAGTTTTTAGACATTTACAAAAAGTGGGTGTAGTGAGAAAAAGACCCTAAAACGCCTCTGTCTCCTCCCCCTCTCACTCACAAAACTCTCAAAACGCGCGTTATGTAGGAAACGCCTGTTCTAAAACGCCTAGCCAGGGTGGGGGGGTGGGGGGGGGGGGCGACAGAGTGCCCCCGGCGGGGGCGTTTTCGTCCATAACGTTGCATACCACCACCACTACGGGGCGGTCTATTGGGCCTGATCCGACTACATTGCTACGATAAGTCTGGAGGTAATTAATATTAAATAATAATAAATGCATTAGTTGTTATATTATTTAACATAAAAATTTATTAAATTAAATAAATAGTAATTACAAAATTAGTTAGTTATGTAATATTTGTATAAATGAAAATTGATTAGTTGGCATCCCATGTGAAAATATGTTTTGCTTTAATATAGTAGAAGTTAGATTGGTTATTGTGTATGAAAATGCAATTTTTGTTTAAAAGTTCTTTGTTATATATTTATTTGTGGCATTAAAATATATCATGAACATGTGTGAACATTCTAAAATGGGTGTATAGATTTTCTATAATTATTTGATCAGCACATGTAAGGTCGAAGAATATCAACACATTTAATCTATAGCCACCTAAGTGAATTAAGTATTTTAGTTCTATAATCTCATATTTTCATTCATGTCAGAGATATTTATTACAGACACCCCTGATTACAACTTTTTAAAGAAAAATAAAATAGGTACGATATATTATTTCAAATAACATAAACTGTGGCTAACTAGCTAAGATAATCAAAGCAAAACAGTATCCTTATCAATTCAAACTGCTAAGCAATACCAAGTAAACATAAGTTGAAAAATGGGTAAAATCAAATATATTTATTTTTAGAGAAAGTCATAGTTACGTTAGAAGAACCTTAACACCCGTTAAGTGAGTGTTTGACTTTGTCGGTCCAACCTTGTTATAAGATCAAGTTAGATCCAACATACCAAGTATTTTGAGAAAACAATTAAAATTAGTTTTATAACATAGTTTTAAAGAAAGATGAGATTCGGTGGCCCAAAACACATCTAGTGTGTCTTAAGCGGATGAACCCGGTTTAGTTCGGTCTTAGTTCGGTCCTTGACTCGGTATAAGACCGAGTATGGTTGCCACATACCCAATATCATAGAACTTATTAAAATGAACTTAGAAATTATAATACACAAATATTACTTGTAACATATTAGTAAATCATTTTAAATATAATACATTTAAACAAGAGTTCGGTTTTGGTTCGGCTCTTGACTCGGAATGAAACCGAAAATGGTGGCCACATATCAAATACCATAAAACTCATTAAAATAAACTTAAAAATAATAATACTTAAATCTTTCATACAATATGTTAACAATAAAATATTAAACAAAAGTTCGGTTTTGGTTCGGCTCTTGACTTGGAATGAAACCGAAAATGGTGGCCACATATCAAATACCATAGAACTCATTAAAATAAACTTAAAAATTATAATACTCAAATCTTTCATACAATATATTAACAATAAAGTATTAAACAAAAGTTCGGTTTTGGTTCGTTTCTTGACTCGAGATGAAATCGAAAATGGTGGCCACATATCCAATACCATGGAACTATTAAAAAAAATGATTTGAAAACAAAAAGTAAGAACTAAACAATATTAATAAGCATAAATAAAATTAAAGCATATCGTCTTTAACTTCAACCCCAACATAACTTCTTATATTTATTAACATTATTCAATAACATATACTTTATCAACTGAAATGATGTTTAACTAATATTTTTGTTTTCAACATTAATTTAAGAAATATATATTTATTAAAGGTATTTTGCATGCCATTTTTAGACCACCTTTGTACAAACACTCATCTTACAAATTCACAAAAAACAGAAACACACCATTATTATTATTGTTATTATTATTATCATAAGAATCCGATTTCTTTACCTTCTCATCACTTCAATCACAAACAATACTTTCTCACTTTCGTCAAGATGATGCCGAACCAACCGCAGTTCACGAAAACCGACGTGGAGACTGGACAAGCTCAACCGCTGTACCCGAAGATGTCTGAGTCTCCTGACCTCCGTTGGTCGTTTATTCGAAGGGTCTACTCGATCATTGCGATACAGTTACTTCTCATCTTTGCTTTCGGTGCTATTATCGCCTTGTGTTATCCGATCAACGCTTTCTTGATGACTACTAGAGGCGGATCCATTTGTTGTCTACTTGCCTTCATCACTCCATTGATCAGTATGTACTTTATTCCAAGGATGTAAACAAGCCGAGCCGATGAGACTCATTGTCTCAAGCTCGGCTCATTTTAACTTATGAGAGCAAAAGCTCGAGTAGGGGTGCAAACAAGCCGAGCCGAGCTCGAGCTCGGCTTGTTTCGAGCTCTATTTCCAAAGCTCGAGCTCGGCTCGTTTACCATTTATTAGTTATTTTTTAAATAATATGATAATGTTTATATATTATTTTCTATTATAATTTTCTGTATAAAATAATATATATATATTATTTGGTTATTTTTATTTATTTTTTATAATATATATATTAATTAATAATTATTAATTATATACTTTAAAAAATTATATAAATGGTAGGCTCGTTTAGGCTCGCGAGCCGGCTCGAGCTCGATAGATGAAGGTCGGGCTCGGGCTCGTTTATTAAACGAGCTTACTTTTAGGCTTGAGCTCGGGCTCGGGCTCGATTAAGCTCGGCTCGTTCGAGCTTTTTAACGAGCCGATCCCGAGTAGCTCGCGAGCAGCTCGGCTCGTTTGCACCGAGCTTATATATATTTAATTAACTATTTTATATGTGTTATTAGTATTTTTTATATTAACTTGAGAAAACCTTGAATGAGGCTAAGATTTGATCTAGCTCAAATAGTACCTTAAATGAGCCAAAGTTTGGCTCGAGCTTAATTGTGTATTAGAAACCGATCTAAAACCAAAAACCCCCAAAAAATAGCAAACTGAAAAAATGAATCGAAACAAAAACCAACAGTCTGGTCTTGTGTTTTTGTAAATACCGACCTTACGGTTCGTTTTTGGTTTTACATGTAATAAAAATCGAAAAAATCAAACCGAACCCTAACTTCTAGATTTTCATTTTCTATTATAAAAGATTTATAAGACTTTGATAAATATGTAACTCAAATATTTTAGCCTAAATGTATAATAATAAATTACTTATTAATTAACAAATTGATATAGGCCAATAGTTATATTTTATTTTTGGCTCAAAATATTTAAACACAAATGAACCGAAAAACTGAAACCGAACCAAAACCAAAACGAAACCAAGCAGTTTCAAAAATTCAAAAACCGAAGTTTTGGCCTTTGGTTCGGTTTTGGGCAACTAACCCAAACCAAACCATGGACACTCCTAGTTCATTGCAAAATTAATACATAGATGTCCAAGAGAGAAAAAAGTTAAAAATACACAAGACTCGTTAAAGGCTCGACTAGATTAAACGAGCATCCCATACAAGGCTTAAACTCGGGCTCGGTACCTAAACGAGCTTTATTGAAGGATCAAGCTCGAAAACACTTGGCTCATTTCGAGCTTTTTATCAATGTGATCTCGAGTAACTCCTAAACAGCTCGGCTGGTTTGCACCCCTACTTGATTCATGTGAATTGATGATAATACCAATTTTGTGTCATTAACTAATGTGTTTGTACAGTCGCGTACCCGTTGTATTACTATCGTCAGCGTCATCCTGTGAACTATGTGCTTCTAGCGATCCTCACCGTCTGTGTGGCCTTTTCTGTCGGGTTGACATGCGCTATCGCTAGCCGTAATATTCCTACTCTCCATCAGTTCATGTTTACTTTCAAATTTTCAAAAGAAAATAAACAGTTGAAGAATAAGTTATTTAATGTTTGCAGGTAAGGTGATACTGGAAGCTGCTATTTTGACTACAGTAGTGGTTGTGAGTCTAACTTTGTTCACATTTTGGGCTGCAAAGAAAGGTTATGACTTCGGTTTCTTTGGACCATTCTTGTTCGGTTCGCTTATGGTGGTTCTAGTATTCGGCAATCGGCATCATTCAGGTTCGTGTGTTTAGCTAAATTGGTTGTGTTCGTGTCAGCCGTTTGTGGGCTGACATCTTAACCCATCTATTTTTAAAAATAATAAAGAATATTTTTATGTCAAAACTTAAACCAGTGTTTATGCCAACATTTATAAAATATGATATAAATTAGTATCATGTTTTATGCTTTAAAATTTGTAAATGAGTCAACCTCAATCTCGCCTAAAGCTCGAGTTCAGCTCATAACTCTGCTCTGCTCTACTCGAGTTAGTTGTTATATAATATATAAGTTTTATGCTTTTATAGTTATTTTTTTATGTATAGCATTATATATATTATTTAGTCATTTTTATGACAATTTTATAAATAATAACAGCTATATAAATATATGTTTAATGTTATAAATCAAAGTTGTAAAATAATAGGTTTGTATATGCTCGCCAGCTTGAGCTAGATAGGTGAAGCTCGAGCTCGGGCTCGTTTATTAGACACACTTATTTTCAGGCTTTAGCTTGCTTAAGTTTGGGTCGATTTGAGCTTTTAGCGAGCCCATCTCAAGTAATTCATGAGTGACTTGACATGTTAACACTGTTAGTTTAAACATAATTATTAAAGTATTAATATGAAATAAAAAAAGATAGTATAATAAAATATCAGGCTAAACAAAACAGGTTGTGTTTGTGTGGACCCGTGAATACTCGTGTTGTGAAAGGTTCACGTTATGATTTCAGTTTAAAGATAATTGTTTTCTATACCTTTTCTTGTTTACGCGTTAATTTTATATTTATTCTGCAGATATTCTTTCCTCTCGGTGAAATTTCAGTTATGATCTACCGTGCCTGCCATAATCTTCTGCGGATACATAGTCTACGACACTGATAATCTAATCAAACGATACACATACGACGGCCACATCTTGGCTGCAGTTGCTTTGTATCTTGATGTCATCAATCTTTTCATGGGCTTGCTTACTGTCTTCACTGCTGCTGCTAAAACCTGAATCCTTATGATGGAACTTATATGATACTAATTCGTCGCATTTGGAACATATATCTATTATTTTGGTAAAGATCCAAAGTAGGTATTTGGGCTGATATTCAAACTTCTATTGGAACTAAGAACAGTATATATAATTAGTATGCATAAATTTGCAAGACTTTATTTATACTAATTGGTTGCATATGGAATATAAATATATATTTATACTAGTTTTTATCCCCCGTATTACGGGGGTTGTTTTATATTGTTTGTTCTAATATTTATTTATTTTTTGAATTTATATTTTTCTCATTGTATCAAAGTTAATAATATACTTATGGTTTGGTGATAAATTGTTTCACAAATAAATGAGATGTTAATAACCCGGTTTAAAAGCTATATGTTTTGATGAGACTCAAGACCCGTTTATTTTTTACTATAAAATTAGTTTTTTTAATTATAAATAATATTTATGAAAGTTAATAATATACTTATGGTTTGATGAGACCCAAGACCCGTTTATTTTTTTTACCAATAAAATTGGTTTTTTTAATTTAAATAATATATATATATATATATATATATACTAGTTTTTGTCCCCCGTATTACGGGGGGTTGTTTTATATTGTTTGTTCTAATATTTATTTATTTTTTAAATTTATATTTTTTAATTGTATGAAAGTTAATAATATACTTATAGTTTGATGATAAATTGTTTCACAAATAAATGATATGTTATAACCCGGTTTAAAAACTATATAACTTTGATGAGACCCAAGACCCGTTTATTTTTTTTACTATAAAATTGTTTTTTTTAATTATAAATAATATTTATGAAAGTTAATAATATACTTATGGTTTGATGAGACCCAAGACCCGTTTATTTTTTTTTACTATAAAATTGATTTTTTTAAATTTAAATAATATATATATCTTTTTTAAAATAATTAAGCTATTAATTATTTAGTATATCCAATTTTATAGGATTTTTACATCAATAATTTGGTGAGAATAACTTTTTATTTAATGAGATGTTATAACCCGTTTAAGGAATATCTGGGTTTGGTAAGACCCATACCCATTAATTCGGGTCAAATGCATGAGAAACCTCCATTTAAAAATCAAGCAAATCTGGTGACTCAAAAAAATAGGGAGCGACCACATCGCGACACGTAGAATTTTTATGTTTTCGTTTATATATATTATAGATTTTGTAGAAGATGAAATAGGAATCTGAAACTGGAATCAACCCAATTAAGTTCCAAGGGCCGGGCCGGGTTGGTCTGACCCGAGCCTAGGTTTTACATTTTATACAAAACTGTTATTATTTTTTTTTTGGTAAAAAGTTAGCTGTTTGACTAATTAATTGGATCGAGCAACATAAACAACATCGATATTTTTGTAGTAACTTGCCACGACTTTTTCAATGTTTTAATTAAGAACGTAAATCACACATAATAAAATGACCATACGCCTCTATTTATACCAACCAAACTCGTTTCCTAGTCCAACTCTAATTAATAATAATACTCACACACATAATAAACATTATAATTTATCTCGAACTCTAACAATTATCTCTATAACTTTATCATTATCACTTATGGGGCTAGATCTTGCGAGAAGTGATATTACAACGAGAAGTGCGAGAAGTGAATGTGTAACTCCATTAATCCCTAATTTTTCACTCCCTTGCTTATGATGTTACCTACATGTATGTAGGTTGGTTGTATTTATGTCTTAATACACATTCAAATCTACCTATACACATACAAATGTACCGAGCCACATTGAAACATACACACCTACACACATCAAACATACATACACATATACAAACATACGTATCTACACATGTACATACGCACCTACACAACACACCTACACATAAGAAATGGAGTGAAATTAAGGATTAGTAGAGTTACACCTTCACTTCTCGCACTTCTCGCTGTAAAAAAACTTCTGAAATAATCCAATACCTATCACTTATTATTCTATTTATCTTTATTGCCAACTTTTAACCTCTAGCCCTTCAACTTTGTTAATTCACCATTCTAGTCCTTTAATCAATATTAGCAGAGTTTTAGGGCTTTGACGATAAGCAAAAGCGTTGCTAAAATTATTGAGTCGGATATTGGAAAAGTTCAAGATAACTCGCACAAGAGTTACGGTTATCTTGAAAGATGTAGGCAACGGCATTCCATGCCTTATAAGCTATAGATCGGCTATGACACTTAGTGAAGACTTGGCATAGGGTATTAATGTATTTTAAACATTTGCTTCATGTTTTGTTTAGGTGGTTGATATACGACGGTTTCTAGTGTAATTACATACCCTAAAGTCATATGACCGGATCTTGAGCTGTGACTATTCGTTAAATCCTTGGGCAACGACTAAGATGACGTACGACGTCAGATTGGTCTAGGCTCGGGTTGGCTTGGTCTTGGGTTTCTCAGGTTGTCAAGTATGATATATGCTCACGTTTCATAGTTATGTAAATTCTTAGAATCACATCACATTCTTTCATATGAATGGCTAGGAGAGTAGTAGCGTGGTAGGTAGGCTATCAATTAATTGAAATAAATGGTCTCTCTTAAAGATTATTGATAGTGGAGTAGTTAAATAATGTAAAAAAGTACTATCATGAAGACACGTGTGTACTTATTAACTTTTTATTCAAAAACGCGATGTATTAATTTCTTAAAAGACTATATATATTAAAAAATAAACATCCATACTATATTTAGTTGTTTTTCATGCAAACACTTATGTTCAAAGCTTAACCAAAAAGAGATAAAAACATCACCTATACACCAATATCATTCATTAGAATCTTTTCACGTTACTTTCACATTGCTTCAATCACAAGCTCAAATGGATCACCGGAAGATGTCGCCGGAGCTCATGCGGTGTAGTGTGTACTCGATCGTCACCCTTCAGTTAGTTCTAACGATCTTGTTTGCTGCTGTTAGCGCCTTGTCTTATCATCAGATTGCCGCTCCCTTGATCGGCGGATTCAATTGTTTTCTACTCCCCTCTTTAACTGCCATTTTCGGTATGTGTTTGATTTTAGCGATGTAAACAAACCGAGCTTTTGCTTGAGTCATGGGTCGTTTTTTAAGCTCGTGCTTGGCTCGGGCACGGTTGATTTTCAAACTAATTTGTACATGGATTTAGTTATTAATTTCATATATTTTAAGAAAACCTTAAACAAGCAAAAGCTCGGTTGTGAGCTGTGAAAATAATACATAGAATTCCAAAAGAGATAAAACTTAAAATTACACAAGATCGGGAAGGCTTGATGAGCATAAACGATCTTTACCATACAAGGATCGAAAAAAACAAGAGAATAAATGCATGATTCGGTGACCAAATAATATTATTATGGTTCGAGAGAAAATACAGTTGAGTTGTGTTGAATTGTATGATAACTAAATGAGCCTTTTCAAGTTTGGAAAAATTATGTTCGTTTTGAGCTTTTTATCGATCTGATCTCAAGTAGCGTGCAAGCAGCTTGGCTCATATGCAAATTGCAGCCCTACTTGATTCTTGTGAATTGATGATCCTAAATTTGTGTCATAATCTATGCCTAACAATTATTTCGTAAATATATTATCATTAATTCGGTTTGTACTATTATCTAGTTTGGTTTGATCATATATGTTTTGAATTGATGTGTTTGTACAGCCATATACCCGTTGTATTGCTATCGTAATCGTCATCCTGTGAACTATGTGCTTCTAGTGCTCTTCACCGTCTCTATGGCTTTGGTAGTCGGATTCTCATGCGCTGTCTTAGCTAGCCGTAATCCTACTCTTTATCAACTCGTGTTTAATTTCAAAATTTTATAACAAGATTGTTAAATTCTTGGAGGATTTTGCAGATAAGGTACAAGTAGTAATCCTGGAAGCTGGTATATTGACAACACTGATGGTTGTGAGTCTCATTTTGTTCACATTTTGGGCTGCCAACATAGGTTATGACTTCAATTTCCTCGGCCGATTATGGTTCGGTTCGGTTATGGTATTTCTTGTCTTCGGCCTCATCCAGGTTCGTGTGTTTAAGTTTAGTCTAAACAGTTTTGGGTCAACCCCTCAAAAGTGTTTAGCTAAACTGGTTATGTTCGTGTCGGCGACCCTAACAGATTAATTTTTTAAAAATAATGAAGTTTTTTTATGTCATAATTCCAATGAGATAGTTTATGCCAACATTTTAGAAATAAAATGAGCAGTGTCATGTTTTATAGTTTTAACTAGCCAAGCATGAGCTCGGCTCTTGTAACTTACAAGAGCTCAAGGTTGGCTCGACAATTATATATTCTTATAACGATGTACATTTATAATTGTTTTTTGTACATAGTTATAACTATAGTTTTTACATATAGCATAATGTATATTAATCAGTCGTTGTTATCATAATTTTATATTTTATATATGAAAATAGTTATTAGTATTTAATATTTCATAATAAAAGTAATATAAATAACAGGCTAGCTTGTGCTTTTGAGCCAGCTCAAGGTCAATAATGAAGCTTGGCTCGTGTGTATCGCCTCATTTATTTAATAAGTATTAATGTAGAAATATATATTTAGTACTTTAATAATATAAAAATAATAGGCTAATTTTATGCTCACGAGCCAACTTGAGTTTGATAAGTGAAGATTAAGCTTGGGCTCGTATATCAAACAAACTGATTTTGTGGCTTGAGCTTGTGTGTAAGCTCTGCTTGATAAGTTAGTCTCGAGTAAGTGTTCGTGTGCACCAACCCATAAATTAACAATTTTTATGCGTTAAATTTTATTTGTTTTTCAATATTCTTTCCTCTGGGTGAAACTTCGGTTATGATATGGGGGTGTTTCTACGCTATAATCTTCTGTATTTGCATACTAGGTATTAATGAGGTGATCACGGAATTCACATATGGCGAGTACGTCTGGGCTGCGTGGGTTTGTATGATGACGTCCTCAATCGTTTCATGGGTTTTCATACCGCTGCTGCAAATCGTTGATGGGATTTAATTTGATACTAAGATGTTGCATATGATATATATATATATATATATATATATATATATATAAAATAACTTTAATAAAGGTCCAAAGTAGTAGTTTGGGCTGGTATTCGGACTTCCAGTTTTTTAAGCTGTTTGATTTATGACTTATGACTTATGACAGTATATATGATTATGCAAGACTTTATTTATATTAATTGGTAGCATATGAAATTATATATATATTTATGTTTGTAGAAGATGAAATAGGAGCCTGAAACAGGAATCAACCCAAGGTATAACATTTTATACAAAATTGTTGTTACTATTATTGGTAAAATGTTAGCTCTCAAATATGGTTGAAAAAGATAATAAGTTTGTCATAGTGATAATCTAATAAGCTATGACTTGTAACTGGAGCATCCACATTGGCCAATTGATTGTAGAGGACTTTAATACAAAATTGTTGCGAAAATTGTTTAGTCGGATATTGGAAAAGTTCAAGATAAACCGCATAAGGGTTACGGTTATCTTGAAAGATGTTGGCAATGGCATCCCATGCCTTATTGGCTATGACATTTAGTGAAGACTTGGCATAGGGTATTAATGTATTATAAACATTTGTTTCATGTTTTGTTTAGGTGGTTGATAATCTGATATACAATGGCTTCTAGTGAAATTTCTCTAAAGTCTAAAGTCATTTGCCCGGATCTTGTTTGGACTTTTGTCTGTTTGGACCAAACCTGTCGAAAACAATTACTATCATACTAATCCTCGGGCAACGACTAAGAATACGTCAGGTTGGTCTCTACTTGCGTCGATTCGGTCTTGGGTTTGATACATATAATACATTCTTAGAATCACATCACATCCTTTCGTATGTATAACTAGAGGAATAACATGGTAGGTCGGCCATCAATTAATTGGAAAAGAAAATGGTCCCGCTTAAAGTTAAAGATCATGTGTGATGGAGTAACTAAATAATATAAAAAGTATTGGACATCAGTTAACTTTTCATCAAAATACGCGTAGCGTAAAGATAAAGTAAAACTTAGTTTTACTTTAACTTTACAGTTATACATATATTGAAATGTATACATCCCATGCTGTTTTTAGATGTCCTTCATGCAAAGACTCAAATTTCAAGCTTAACCAAATACAGAAAACCACCATCACCTATACATCAATATTATTCATATTATTAAGAATAAGCTCTACTTTCTCAACTTCAACAAGATGCTGAACCAACCGCCGGTTGCGAACACCGACATGGAGACCGGTCCAACTCAAACAGTGCACCCGAAGATGTCAGAGACTCCGGAGCTAAGTGGTCGTTTATTCGTAGGGTCTACTCCATTGTTATCCTACAGTTACTTCTCACCATCGCTTTTGGTGCCGTTAGCGCCTTGTATCTTCATCCGATTGTCGCTCCCTTGATAGGCGAATTCGCTTGTTTTCTACTTCCCTCCTTGACTTCGATACTCGGTATGTTATTGATTTTAGAGATGTAAAGTTGTAAACAAACCGAGCAGAGCTCGAGCTTGAGTCATGGGTCCCTTTTTCAAGCTCGTGCTTGGCTCAGGCTTGACTTGTTATTGATTTTCAAACTAATTTGTATATTGTTTTAGTTACTTTTATATATTTTAAGAAAACCTTAAACGAGCAAAAGCTCGCCTCAAGCTCAGTTGTGCATTGTGAAATTAATACATTGAATTCTGAAAGAGAGAAAACTTAAAATTACACAAGATTATGAAGGCTTGACAAGTTGACAAAACAAGAGAATAAATGCATGACTCAATGACCAAATAATATTATTATGGTTCGAGAGAAAATAACAGTATCCATTCGGACACTACAATTGCATTGTGTTGAATCAATAGTAAGCGTCTTTTGTATGATAACTAAACGATCTTTTTCAAGCTTGGAAAAATTATGCTCGTTTTGAGCTTTTTATCAATCTGATCTCAAGTAGCGTGCGAGTAACTTGGCTCATATGCAAATTGCAACCCTAATTGATTTATTCATGTGAATTGATGATCCTAATTTTGTGTAATAATCTATGCCTAATAATTATTTCATAAATATAATATCATTAGTTTGCTAGAGTTTGTGTGTCATTATTTAGTTTGGTTTGATCATATATATATTTCTTGAATTGATGTGTTTGTACTTTGTACAGCCATATACCCGTTGTATTGCTATCGTCAGCGTTATCCTGTGAACTATGTGCTTCTAGTGCTCTTCACCGTCTCTGTGGCGTTTGTAATCGGTTTCACATGCGCTGTCTTAGCTAGCCGTAATCCTACTCTTCATCAATTCATGTTTAATTTCAAAATTTTAAAATAAAACAAAATTGTTGAATTCTTGGAGGATTAATTTTGCAGATAAGGTGGATAAGGCATAGGTACTGATACTGGAAGCTGGTATATTGACAACAGTGATGGTTGTGAGTCTCACTTTGTTCACATTTTGGGCTGCCAATAGAGGTTATGACTTCAATTTCTGCAGCCTATTGTGGTTAGGTTCGGTTATGGTATTTATCGTCTTCGGCCTCATTCAGGTTTGTGTGTTTAAGCTTAGTCTAAACAGTTTTGAGCCAGTTTTGGGTCAAACCCTCAAACGTGTTTAGCTAAATTGGTTATGTTCGTGTCGGCCAACCCTTTAACCCATTTATTTTTTAAAAATAGTAAAATATTTTTATGTAATAATTTGAACCAATGAGATAGTTTAGTATCATGTTTTATAGTTTTAACTAGGGGTTTAATGAGCCAAGCACAAGCTCGGCTCATGTAGCTTACAAGAGCTCGAGGGTCGGCTCGATTGTTATAATATATTATATATAATTTTGTTCATTTATAACTGTCTTTTATACATATTTATAACTATAGTTTTTTACATATAGCATAATGTATATTATTTAGTCATTGTTATCATAATTTTATATTTTATGTGAAAATAGTAATTACATAAACATGTATTTACTATTTCATAATAAAAGTAATATAAATAACAGGCTCATTTATGCTTTTGAACCAGCTCAAGGTCAATAAATGAAATTTGGCTCGTGTGTATCGCCTCGTGTATTTAATAATTATCAATGTAGAAATATATATTTAGTACTTTAATAATAGAAAAATAATAGGCTAGTTTTATGCACACGAGCGAACTTGAGTTTGGTAAGTGAAGAACAAGCTCGGGCTTGTTATCAAACAAACTGATTTTGTGGCTTGAGCTTGTGTGTAAGCTCTGCTCGACAAGCCAGTCTCGAATAATCAACTTGTTGCTTAAGCCGTTTACACCTTGTTTAAACATAACTGTTTTCTATCAATATGATTTTTTGTTCTGGATATGTAATTTTAGAGTGTTAATATGAAGAAAATTGTGGTCCAAATAAGTTGTGTTCGTGTGCGCCAACCCATAAATTAACAATATTTACGCGTTAAATTTTATTTTTATTAGTTTTTCAGATATTCTTTCCCCTGGGTAAAATTTCGGTCATGATATTCGGGTGTTTCTTCGCTATAATCTTCTGTGCTTGCATACTCTTCAACGGTCTGATCAACACGGAGTACACATATGATGATTATGTCTGGGCTGCGTGGTTTTGTATGGTGACGTCATCATTCGCTTCATGGTTTATTGGCTTAGTGCCGCTGCTAGCTAGCGTACACGGTTAAATTGTTCTGATGGAATTTAATTTGATACTAAGATGTTGCATATGGGATTTATATTTATAACTTTTGTAAAGGTCCAAAGTAGTAGTTTGGGCTGGTATTCAGACTTCCAGTTTTTAAAGCTGTTTGATTTATGACTTATGACTTATGACAGTATATATGATTTATGAGGTGTTGCGAAAATCGTTTAGTCGGATATTGGAAAAGTTTAAGATAAACCGCACAAGGGTTACGGTTATCTTGAAAGATGTTGGCAAGGGCATCCGGCTATGGATAGACTATGACATTTAGTGAATACTTGGCATAGGGTATTATAAACATTAGTTCATGATTTGATTGGATTGATTTCTTTTAAGAACCACTTTGAGTTTTAAGAACTCGAAAGAACTCAACGTAACAAAAAAAAAATTTCGATTTTTTTTTACACATGTGTAATACGTAAGTGTAAGTGATGTACAAAAAATCACGGTATTTTTTTACACACTGAATCGACTTTTACACATGTGTAACTAACGTTTAAACTTGTGTAATTATGAAAAATACTTATTCTCTCTCCTGCTTCATTTTTTAATTGAATTTAATCTCAGCCACATATTTCATATCATTTAATTAAATATGTGGTTCCAAATTGAGTTCTTAAAGTTCTTAAAACTCACCATGGTTCTCAAAATAACCCTCCCCAGGTGGTTAATATACAATGGCAATATGGTTTCTTTGTGTAATTTCTCTAAAGTCATATACCCGGACCTTAAAATGTGAGTGTTTTATAATATGTATATATGATGATTTAATATAAGTGCGAAGTCTAACAAAAAAAAAAATATAAATATACTTTTTTTTTTGTCTATAAGTTATTTTCCAACTTCTCAATATGTTGTCAAATTCATAAAGGAAACTATTGGTTAGTTCCTTTCAACAATCTATTATCTAAGTTGATGCAATAAAAATAAACTGATATCAAAATCAAAGATGATTATGATCGATTGATGAACACCGATACCCCCTACCGGTAATTGGAGATCAAAATTCAAAGGTGAGGATGATTGATGAGCAAGATTAAATGGGATAGCGATGAGATGAATCACAAAGATCCGATACAATCGGGGGTTTCGTGGTTTTATTTGGATTTTTTTCTGTTTGGACCAAACTTGCCAAAACGATTACTATTACATAAATCCTCGGGCAACGACTAAGAAGACGTGAGACGTCGGTTGGTCTAGGCTAGATCAGGTCGGTTCGGTCTTGGGTTTCTTACGTTGTCATGTATGATGAGTATGATACTCACATTATAGAAGCACATCCTTTCATATGGATGGCTAGGTGAGTAAAGTACATGGTGGATTGGTGGGTGGGCTATCAATTAATCGAAAAGAAAACAAATGGTAAAACTTATTTATAGCGAAGTAACTAAATAATGTAAAGAGTACTGTCATGTAGGCATGTGAATACTTATTAACTTTTTTACTCAAAAAAGTGAAAAACATTATAGTTTAATTGAAAAATCAATTATGATTTATTTATTATTATATAAAAGAATTTTGAAAATGGTCCCTCATATGTGATGGAGTAACTTGATAATGTAAAAAGAAAAACCTCAAAAATACTGTCATGTGATACTTATTAACTTCCCACTCAAAAACACGTATAACTTTTCATTAAAGACTTTTGCAAACGACATGACAACATGAAATGATATGAACCAAATATTCTAATGCATATACATTGATCCCATGCTGTTTTTAGATGTCTTTATGCAAAGCCTTAAAACTCATGTTTAACTGAGAATGGAAAGCCATCACATATACACTTGATTATTATGATAAGAATCTTACACCAATAATTTCTCATTACTCCTATCACAAGATGAAGAACCAACAGGCGGTTGCGAACACTGACATGGAGACCGGACCAGCTCAAGAGTTGTACCCGAAGATGTTTGAGCCAGAGCTCTGGTGGTCGATTGTTCGTAGGGTGTACTCCATCATCACCATACAGTTACTTCTCACCTTAGCTTTTGGTGTCGTTATCGCCTTGTATGATCCGAATATTGTCACTTCCTTGTTGGATGCCAGAGGCGGAGTCGCTTATTTTCTACTTCTTGAGTGCACTCCACTAATCAGTATGTGCTTGGAGCTCAGATTGTTTGTTATTTTTATTAACTATAGTTTATATATGTTTTTGTTATTTTTATATGTTTTGGAAAAAGCTTAAACGAGCCTAATTTATTTATGTTTTTAGTCATTTTTATAGCTTTTTATAGATCCGATCATCCGATCTTGGCTCGTTTGCACCCATACTTATTTCTGCTCGGTGTGCGTGAAACTGAAAAACCGATCATAAACAAAAAACTACGGCTTGGTTTTATTCTTTTGTAAAAACCGAACTTACAGTTCGGTTTTAGTTTTATTTTAAGAAAATTATATAAATTTAACAAATATGTAACTCCAAATATTTTAGCCCAAATTTAACAAATATATAAATTAACAAAAGTGATATAGACCTATAATTATATTTTTTGGTCAAATGAAATTTTTTCGACTTAAAAATTTCAAGCACAAATGGCTAAACTTAAAAAACCAAAACCAAACCAAAATGAAAAATAAACGAAAAATCGAAACAGAACGGTTTTAAAGTTCGAAAACCAAAGTTTCGATTTTGGTTCGATTTTAGCCCAGGTTCGACCCAAACCGAATCGTGCACATCCGTAGTGCATTGTGAAATTTATTCTTTTAGAAGTCAAAAGAGATAGACCTTAAAAATACCCAAAACTCGTTAAGGTTTGACTAGTCTAAAAGAGCTTCTCATATATACAAGGCTCAAGCTTAGGCTCGATAATTAAACGAGCTTTTTTAAGGCTCGAGGTCAAGCTCCGAAACTACTCGGCTCGTTTTGACCTTTTCTTTTCGATCTGATCTCAAGTAGATCGCGGGTGTCTAGGTTCGTTTGCACCCCAATTTGATTCTATGAATTGATGATAGTAATAATCACTGCCTAACAATTATTTCGTAAACATATTATCGTCAATTCGCTATCATTAGTTAGTTTGGTTGGATCATATTTTTTATAAATTGATGTTTTTGTGCTTTGTACAGCCTTGTGCTTGGTGATCTATTATTGGCATTGTCATCCTGTTAACTATGTGCTTCTAGTGATCTCCGGCGTCTCTTTACCGTTTGTAAACGGTTTACAATACGCTGACCTCGCTATGGGTAATCCTACTCTATATCAATTCATGTTTAATTTCAAAATCTTAAAAGAAAGTTGTTAAATTCTTAGAGGATTTTACAGGTAATGTGATACTGGAAGTTGGTATATTGTCAATAGTGATGACTGTGAGTCTCACTTTATTCACATTTTGGGCTGCAAAGAAAGGTTATCACCACAATTTCTTCGGCCCGTTCTTGTTCGGTTCCATGATGGTGATTCTCATCTTCGGCCTTATTCAGGTTCGCGTGTTTAAGTTTAGTCTAAACAGTTTTGAGTCAGTTTTGGGTCAAACCCTCAGACGTGTTTAGCTAAATTGGTTATGTTCGTGTCGGCCAGACGGCCAACCCTTTAACCCAATTATTTTTCAAAAGTAATAAAATATTTTAGTGTAATAATTTAAACCAATGAGATAGTTTATGCCAACATTTTCGAAATAAAACGAGCCCAACAGTATCATGTTTTATAGTTTAAACTAGGGGTGTAACGAGCCAAGAACGAGCTTGGCTCATGTAACTTCCAAGAGCTCGAACTCTGCTCGATTATTAATATATAATATAATTTTATTCATTTGTAGTTATTTTTATGCATATTTATAACTATAGTTTTTATATATAGCATAATGTATTTTATTTAGTCATTGTTATTATATGTTTATCTTTTATATGTTAAAGTAGTTATTACATTAAACATATATAAATAATAGGCTAGTATATGCTTTTGAGCCAGCTCAAGGTCAATAAGTGTATGACTTCGTTAATATAAGAGTTACCGTAGAAATGCATTTTAAATACTTTAAATATATAAAAATAACAGGCTAGCTAGTTTATGCTAGCGAGCCAGCCTAAGTTTAAAAAGTGAAACTCGAGCTCAGGCTCGTATATTAAACAAACTGATTTTTTTTGTCTTGAACTTGTGTAAGCTCTGCTCGATAAGCCAATCTAGAGTAGCCATTAACGAACAGCTTAACTCGTTCACACACCTAGTTTAAACATAATTGTTTTTTTATATATAAATCTTATTTTTTGTTCTAAATTTCTAATTTTAGAGTGTTAATATGAAGAAAATTGCAGGCTAAATAGGTTGTGTTCGTGTGCGCCAACCCATAAATTACGATGTTTATGCGTTAAATTTTATTTGTTTTTCAGATTTTCTTTCCTTTAGGTAAAATTTCGGTCATGATATACGGGTGTTTCCCTGCTATAATCTTCTGTGCATGCCTAGCCTACAAAACTGAATTTCTGATCAAGCTCTACACATATGACAAGAACGTCTACGCCGTGTGGTTGTGTATTATGATATCATCAAACTATTCATTGGCTTGCTTATGCTCTTCGCTGCTGCTGCCAAAAGCTTAAATCAGCATTCTGATGGAATTTATATTGATACTAATTTGTGGCATATGAAAATATATTTATAAATTTTATTATTTAAAGGTCCAAAGTAGGAGTTTTGGGCTGGTATCAACTGTTTAAGCTACTTGGATTATGACAGTTCATATAATTATGTAAGATGTTATTTATGCTAATTTGTTGCATATGGGATATATATTTATATTTTTAGAAAAATGAAATATGACCCTGAAACAGGAATCAACCGAAGAGTCCTAAGAGCCGGTCGGGCCTAGGTTTGAACTCTGTTTGAGATCTTTATGTTGGTTTGACGGGTTTGGCTCGTTATGGGTAGTTCACTCAAATGGTTGGTTTGACACGCATTTTATATAAAATTGTTATTATTATTTAGTTCACTCAAATGCTTGTTGCCCGCTTACATACCTATTTATTGTAATTGGATCATTTTGTTATAATATGGTAAATAACTAGCTGTCAAATATGGTTAAAAAGGATTATCATGGTAATGATCATATGACTAAATGGTAAAATACAATTAATACCCGGAAACATATTAGAGGATTTATTTGATAATTTTGCGTTAGAAGTGGATCGTAAACTGGATTGTTTTAACCACTGTGGTGTATGGATCATGACAATCTAACATAAACACCTTGATGCAGCGGTAAAACGATAACGAAGATCGAATCACGTTGATTCAAAAAAGCCGTGACGAACTTCCCAAAACTCTTAAATCCCACCCAAAGGTTATGGAGAAAATGAAGTACAAAATATTTATTATCAAAATTCAAGTCTGATTCTTCACATTACATAAACTAAATATAAATAGAGTTTCTAATACGAAATGAGCCCAAAAAAGGCCATGGGCCAAACACAAACCCAAAAAAGAAAAATGCAAAAACTGCTGAAAAAACATAAAAAAGCCATAACGTTATTTAGAAGGCGTTTTTGGGCTTCGGACAGAGACCAAACCGCCTTAGGCTGTTTGCCACAATGTGCTCCTCGTCTCAAGCTTCGATTTGACTGGTAATGGGCTTGAAACGGAGTTTCGTGGGCCAACTTATGCCCGTTTTCGTGGGCCAACATACTAATATTTAAAATCAAAATTTAAATATTTGTTGCGACACCAACATATTGCTCATTTAGGCCGACTATAAGTTGAAGCAACAAACGATGATGGGTAACCGGAGCAGCAATATTGACCAATTGATCAGAGAGGACTTTCGGGGCGTGATAGTAAGCGTAGATGTTGCTGAAATAGTCGAGTTGGATATTAAGAATTATTTGTTCAAGATAAAGTGCGCGGAAATTAATGTTATCTTGAAAGTGTTGGCAATGGAATCGGGTTGTAGGATTGTATGAAGTATATGGTTGAGATGGTGCTATTGATCTATTAGAGAACTATAGCATCAATACAATCCCATGATACCAAACCCATAATACATTGGTTGTATCATCCCCGTAGTTTCATCTTTACCTAGATTGGTTTTGTCTTTACGCGAATCATTGGTGCTAGTGGAAGAAGAAGCAACGAGTTGCGGTATAGGAGATAGACGACAAGTACGTGGATAGCTCGACAATAGATTTTAAATGCTTACGTTCAAGAATAATATCGGCTATTCTCTATCTCTAAAGTTATGAGAATGAAGTTTTAGATGTTAGTGAAGATCGGGTTGTTGTATTTTTAGGTTTAAATATAAAACGGAAAAAAAATGTTTCACAAAAATATCATTAATATTCGTCATGCTACTAAAAAATATCATTAATATTTATTATGTTACTAAAAAATAGCATCAAAAATTAAACATCTAACAATATGATATAGAGAGTGGCTATTGTAGAAAATAATATTTTCGTAAGAAACGTGAGAAACGATCTGATGTGTCCATTTAATTAATCAATGGTCTAAAAAGGGTGGTTACATGATATTAGTTATAAAGATGTTTTTAATCATAAATAAGGGTAAATTAGACTTATTACCGGCCATTAATAGTCATTAATTGACTAAAATCATGAGCACGATTTTTTTAATTTCAAAATTTAGACACTTTTTAATTAAATGTGTATAAATTAACTTCAATTCCAACATAATCACTTTTTATGCTCAGGTGCGTTTTGGAAAAAAGAGAATATATAGTTTTCTTTTTATCTAAAATCAATGAAATTCATGTGCTTTTTTGATTTTAGATCCTGCTAATTAGGTTGATTAAAATTTTTTTGTTGTGTTGTTATACGAATGGGGAGTGTTGTTGTGGTGTTATATAAAAAATATTAATGTGTTGTATATGTGCTAATGATGTTATATGATGTTTATGAACTAGTGTTGTATAAGAAATATTATTGTGTTGCTATATGATCATGTCGTTATATAAAAAGTGTTGTTATATGATTGTGTTGTTATATAAACTAGTGTTGTTATATTAGAAATATTATTCCGTTATATGATTGTGTTGTTATAAAAAACTAGTGCTTCGTATAAGAAATAGTATTGTATTTTTATATGATTGTGTTGTTAAATGTGTTGTTATATAATAAAGTTAGTTTGTTTAATTGATTGAATTTCATACTTAAATATAGGACTTGCATTGGCTAATTTGACAAAGTACCACTATGACCTTTTAACATTTATTTATTAAATTTTCATTTGTTATTTTCTTATTGGTTCCTTTCATTCTAAAAAAATGGTTTCTATTTGATCCTTTCTCATATGATATAATAATATAATGTTCAAAAGTTATAATCCCAAAACTTAATATTCCGAAAAACAAATACTACAAACCAAACACATCTATAAAGTGTCCGTCGTTTAGCTCAGTTGCTTAAGCGAGCGTACGCCATGGAACAAAAAGTTAGAGGTCGTGTGTTCAAAACCGATCTTAAGCACCAATCGTCTTGCCACCAAGTGAGGCTGATTTACCTCTCACGTGATAGTCTTGGAATGGTCTGACGTGGGCCGGTTTACGTGTCCGAAACACCACGTTTTTTGAACAAAACACTATAAAAAATTAATAAATGTTCGGGTTTTTGTTTCAGGCTTTAGAGTTTCGCCTTTTCTTTTCTAGAAAAAGTGACTCGATAAACAACTCATTTAAGATTCGGATTTCAGTTTTTTCAGGTAATTTCGAATTCAATTTCTTAAAGGGTTTCAAGTAAATTTAACAAATCATATAATCATACTCATTACTAAAACCGTTTTCAAAAAACCGGATTCAAACCGGTTCATAAAATAAACTCGAGTCAGCGAGAGAAATCTAGACACATAACATTGCTAATATTCCAACACGTGTCACGTAACTAAACCTATACGCCAAGACACCTCACGAACATTCTCAATACCTCCAAAAATAAAATTATAATAATAATAATAATAATAACCAACTAATAATAATAATAATCACTTATATAAATCCAACCGAACATCTTATTTCTTCATAACCAAGTTCCGAACATATTCTTCTGTCACACCTTCTTGTTCATCATCTTGTCAAAATTTTGTAACCATAACATTATTTTCACAACCATGTGGAACCAACCGCAGATCGGGAAGACCGACATGGAGTCGGGTCCAACCCGAACGTTGTACCCGATGATGTTGGAGTCTCCCGAACTCCGGTGGTCATTTATTCGAAAGATTTACTCTATTGTTGCGGTCAGTTGCTTCTAACGGTTGCGGTGGGTGCTATTGTTGTCTCGTATCATCCTATTGTCACGTTTATGACGACTACTAGCGGTGGATTGGCTTGTTATATTATTCTCATCATTGCACCGTTTATTAGTAAGTTGTAGGATCGGTTTTTGGTTTGTTCCGGTTTTGAATTGTGTGCACGGTTTGGTTTGATTCGGTTTTACGCTTAAATTTGACAAAAACCAAAATTTTGGTTTGTGAACTTTGAAAACCGTTAGTTTCGGTTTTTATGGTGTTGCCATTTGACCGAAAGAATAAGCTTGGCCTGTAATAAATTTGGGCTAAGCATTTTGGTAATTAAATTATTATTATTATTATTATTATTATACATTTGGATAAAAATAATTTAGTGTTATATGTTTATAAAATTAATTAATATTTAATTATTATTATTAAGTTTATACATTTGGATGAAAAATATTTTAGTGTTACATATTTATAAAACTCTTATAAATTACTTAAAAACAGAAAATAAAGTTTTGTTTCGGTTTTTATTACATTTATTTAAAACCAACGCATTTAGTTAATTAACAAATAAATGATTATTAATTTTATACATAGGGATAAAATAAATATTCTAGTGTTACATATTTATAAAAATTCTGTAAACTACTTAAAAGTAGAAAAAAATACGAGAATATATAAAAACAAAATTTATAAATATGGTTTCAAGTTGAAACCAAACTATCGATTTTTATTCGGTTTTTATTACATTTATTTATTTTTTTTATTTTTTTAATGGTAAAGCTATTTTATGTAAGACAAACCGATATAAGACAAACCGAACTACATTTATTAGATACTAAAAAACAAAAACAAATAGTTTGGTTTCAAGTTTTTGTGAAGACCAAACTTAATATTCGGATCGGTTTCAGTTTAAAACTAATGTAACAAATTTTTAGATTCTCTTATTTTTATTTTCTATTTCTAAATGCTTATAAAAGTTTTGAAACCAACCTGTCGATTTTTGTTTTGGACATGTTTTTTGGGTTTAATTTACGCCCCTAGATTCTATATTCTGGATTAATAAAATGTGTGTATTAAATTTGCTAAGTTTTGGTGTTGTAATTGTGTGTTGATTTCATTACATCTTTGTTGAATTGATGGTGTTGTTTTTGTTGTACAGCTTTATGCCCCTTGTATTACTATCACCAGCGTCATCCTATCAATTATGTGCTTCTTGGCATCTTCACCGTTACTCTGGCCTTTGCGATCGGTTTGACATGCGCTTTCACTAGCGGTAAGCCAACTCTCCTTCGGGTGTTAAACAAGTTGTGTTCGCGGGTTGGAAAGTCTGAACCCGAAAATTTGACAACACATGAACACGACCCTAAAGAATCATGTAATACTAATACATGTGAAGCTGAACATGACCCGTTTACATAAAGTTCTTTATTTTCTAATTTTTTTTTTCAATTTTGTATCTAAAGTATAACTGTCTTTAGATAAAAATGTTCTTCTTTTCCTATAAAAGTAAATTTAAAATAGTAATCTTTAAAAGAAATGTAATGTGTAATCACATGTATCACACGATTCTTTATTACTTTTTTAAATTTACTTTCATATGAAATAAAAAGTACAGTTTTAGATAAGACAGTTGTATTTTAGTTGCAAAGTTTTTCGTCAGTTTCTTTTTAGTTTTAAATATTGGGTATAAAATACCCAAAATTTAATTTATTGGGTGACACATTTTAGAATAATAAAATAAAAAAAATGGGTTACATATTAATCCACGATACATGTCACGTTACCTGTCAAGTTGATCCGAACTTGACCAGTTTAGCTAAACTTGTTTGCAAACTTGTTTGCGGGTTCTTGAACCCATTTATACTAAAAACCCAAACAAGTTTCTGTGTTGGGTTAGGAATCCATACCCGTACCGTCAATTCATGTTTTGTGTTCATTAATATATTGAAATGACAAATGAATGTTATTGATAGAACAAATTGCTCAATTGGACAATTGTTGGATAATATTGTAGGTAAGGTGATACTAGAAGCGGCTATTTTGACCGCGGTGGTGGTTGTGAGTCTCACATTGTTCACATTTTGGGCTGCCAAAAGAGGTTACGACTTCAATTTCTTGGGTCCGTTCTTGTTTGGTGCCATTATGGTTCTTTTCATCTTCACCCTCATTCAGGTTCGTGTCACCTTCCTCGTACGCTTTTAATCAAACTCGATACTCACTAAACCGGTCACATTGGTATATTTGTTGTCGCAGATATTCTTTCCTCTAGGTAGAATTTCGGTCATGATCTACGGGTGTTTAGCTGCCATAATCTTTTGCGGATACATAGTCTACGACACTGATAACTTGATCAAACGTTACACATACGACGAGTACATTTGGGCCGCGGTTGCTTTGTATCTTGATGTCATCAATCTTTTCATGGCGTTGCTTACCGTGTTTAGAGCCGCGGATAGTTGAATCGTTTTGATTGATTACTTGCACGTATCATTTTGATGAATTTGTGAATAGAAGTTATGTAATACTTATAATACTAATTGGTTGCGTTTGGAAGTTTTCTTTTTCCTAATAATGGGATATTTGAATTTGAGTCGTAATTGTATACTACAAAATAGATTTAAGAAGTTGATTTATTATTTTTATTTTTTTTGTTACCATTAATGGGCGTAAATACACTAGACGTTATTACCTAAAGTAGAAAATTGTACAGCTAAACAAACCGCACTAAATATATAAGTGATTAGTGTTCACATGGTTATATTTGTGGCTTTATATTTAAAATGATACGTATTTTAAACATGGTTTGTGGTTGCAAATTGACATGGAAAATATGCAAACCAAAGTAACGATATGGTTCTTGATAACACAACCAAATAAAAGGTTACGATATATCGGAGAGGTTAGGGTAGAACTAAATAAAAGGTTACGAAAAATATGTGTTAGTAAAATCGTTAATCGGTGGTGGGATGGAGGCTAACGATTAATCAGGATTTATTGAGATTGACCTGAATTAATCAAATCAGACTTTAATAGATAATTTTTAGTTTTATATATACACACACATTTTTATTTGTAAATTTTAGTTTTATACATACACACATTTTGACCGGAAACTAGATAGAATCTCGATATTTGTTGGAACCTCGTTGGAAACTGCTAATTTTGGTCGTTATTTCGCCGGAAACCTTCGGTTTCGGCCAGAAACTCGTCATAAAAGATCAATTATGTCCGATTAATCCTGATTTAGGCCGGAGTTGACCATTGGCTGATCAGCCCAAAAATAATCAGTGAATTGAGAATTAGCGATAGAACTAAATAAAAGGTTAAGAGAGATAAGAGAGAGGTTAGAATAGAAAACCCGTTGAACATTTGTTTTTTGATGACAGAACTTAATAAATTGGGAGAGGTTATGACAGTAAAAATGTTAAAACATTTGGTTCTTGATAACACAACTAAATAAAGAGAGAGGTTATGATAGAAAACCTGTTAAACATTCGGTTTTTGATAAGATTCTTGATAACACTAACTAAATAAAGTGTTACGATAGGAATGGAACCAAATAACCGAATATAGTTTCCTACTATATCATATATATCAGAAATGAAAAATTGTATTGACTTTAGGTTTTAATGCATACATTACAAGGAATAAAAAACAGAAAATAGATTCTATGAACCAAGTCAAGTGGTCAACCAACGAGAATAGAACGGAGAACACTAAGCTTCTACACTTAGAATCTTGGATCTCACGAAAGTAGAGTGAGTAAACCCAAAAGATTGTCCCAAATACAACATGTTTATGAGAAGTGACCTATGTTTACACATACATAGAGTTTGGTTTTTTTTATTTATTATTATATCATATTTTTATTATCTGATGAGTCTTACTTGACTTAAACCACGTTGAATAAACCCATTTTTTCTTATATCCAACTTCATAAAATTTGAACATCTAAAAAAGAGAACAAATTTTTTTTGGATTCACCACCATTTTGAGTTGGTTAGTTGTATACATAACCCGGGGTTGGAGGGGGTGTTGGGCCAATCACATTTTTTTGTCTTTTCATTTATATTTTTATTTTTATTTATAATAAAAAGGTAAAGAGTAATAATTGTGAATTGATTGAAAAAGCTTTATTTTTTGCAAAACGAGACGTCACACGTCAGAAAATGTCCGATTATGCATGCTTAGTTACCACTACGCGTGATGTGAAAAAAGGAATCCAAACCCACCTTCTTCGAAATCACCGTTACCACCATCTCATAACATATACACACATGCATACAAATTTTCACTGAACTAGACTAGCAGCGACTATCGAGCTTTTGTTTTCAAACGAGACAATCAGGGACTCGTGGGATAACCTCAGACTAATCAATTGAATATGGATTAATACGTAATCGATCGAACACTACTTGAAAACGGCTCTTCTGCTCAGAAACGAAATGTTCCAAATGTTCCTAGAAATTAATGAATAAGGAAGCATATCGCTCATTCTACTCTACTTTTACTTGTTGTGATTTTTATTTATTCGTTTGGGCTTTCATTTGTTTGTTGGAAAAGTATCGCTTCTTTTTTCATTGAACTGGACTAGCAGCGAATGGCGGGCTTTTGTTTTCACTAAATGGGACTATCAGGGACTCGTCGAATGAATAAGCAGGTGAGTCACTCTAATTTTACTTGTGGTTTCCATTATTCATTTGAGCTTCCATTTGTTCGGTTAAAAAATAAATCTTATTTTTTCACTAAAAAGTAATAATTGTGAAATGTTTGAAACAACTCTACATTTTGGTAAAAAAAGACGTCACGCGTCATCAACTGCTTGACGCGTGATATGAAAAAAAAGGAATCCAAAGCCACCTTCTACGAAACCACCTTCTCATAACATATACATACACACACATACATATATTCATCATATCTCACATTTATCAACTTCTCATATAACCAACCAACCAATCACAAACCCTAACCTCACAAACACATCTCATCACAATGTTCGCAAAATCCGACGTGGAAGCCGGACCTACACCGGCACCGTTGTATCCGACGATGACGGAGTCACCGGAGCTCCGGTGGTCATTCATCCGTAAAGTGTACTCCATTGTTGCCGTACAGTTGCTTCTAACTGTTGCAGTTGGCGCTGTTGTCGTCACGTTTCGTCATCCGATCGTCACGTTTTTCACTACCACTAACGGCGGATTGGCCTGCTACATTTTGATCCTCTTAACGCCGTTTGTTAGTAAGTAGTTATTGAAATATTGAATCAATTTCGTTCTGTTTTAGTGTAAACTGTGTGTAGTATGTTTAGTTATACATATTATGTTTTATTATGTTGTTTATTTTTAGAATTAATTTCGTTATATTATAGTGAAATCGCTACGGTTTGTTGCGTTGTGGTTTCGGTTGATTTTCGGTAAAATTTAAGTCGAAATGATGTGTAACATCTGTAATTGTGAAATTGCTAGGGTGTATGTGTTCTAATATATGCATGTATAATTGTATACTCTATGTTAGTTCATTATGTTCTTGAATATTAGTTTACGTTTGTTCGTTTATGCTTGATTATGTTCGTTTGATTATGTTAGTTTTAGTTAAAGTTTCGTTAATTTTATTACGTTCGTGTTCGTTGTAATTTCATTTGATTACGTTCGTTTTCATTGTAATTTCGTTTGATTTGATCGAATTGTGGCTGAATTGATGTGCAGCAGCATCTGTAATCAATTAATAATTTTTTTTTGAAATAATTATAATATTAAATAAAAGGATCCAATTACAATAAAGAGGTAGACAAGCGGGCAACAAGTTGCGCCACCACCCCTTTTTGAATGGCAAACCCGATCCTACTGAAAACAAAGTTATAGTTCTTTGGCGTCGATAAGTTATCATGAAATTTCTCCACTTTTGTGTTCTAATTTCTGCATGTGTCTCGTGCGTTCTTGTTCGTGAACATTTGTTTAGATATGCTTGTTTATGTTTGTGTTTATGTTCTTTTTCGGTGTAATTTTGTCTGTTTTCATCAAATTTTGGTTGTACTGATGTTGAAGAGGTAGGTCCCAGCAGAGCCCAGTTGGACCCGCAGGATTCACCTTGAAGAGAGACGTCTGCGCAGAAACCAACTGGATCCGCAGGACCCACCATGCTCAGAGACGTGACGTCCTTACGCGCAGTACGCAAGCTGTTCCCGCAGGAAATGCCTCTCAATGGCGAAGTACTCCGCGTGTTCCCGCAGCTGCGGATACAAGCCATCAGGGAAGGCCACCCGCGCAGCAAGGCTACACGCACAAGGCACTTAGCTCTCAAAATAATTCAGTAGTCACCTGAAGGAATGAGCAAAGCCGGGAACAATCCCGCACAAAGGCGGGAGGGGGAATACTCCCGCCCAAATGAGCCAGTCCGTACGATACTGGAGGATCTTTTGTACTGTACCTGACGAGGTATGGGCAAAAGATCTGACCAGAGATACGACAGCTCATTGACAACAGTATGGCGAGCAGCATGCTCTTGTACTGTATGTCACTACTAGCCGCTGCCTACTCACCAACTCCTGTCATACCACGTGCATAGCCTGCAGTTGGTGGAAAAGGAATAGTACACAGCAGGCCTGGTCACTGTCAGCCGCTGCCTACCCACCAACTACCAGCATGGCACGTGCGTAGGCCACAGTTGGTAGAACAGGAATACTATTCAGCCGGCTATACCCTCTTGGAAACCTACCTTCGGCTATAAATACCCCAAATGGTATGATCATCTCATCTTATCTTGTATCTTACATCTTATACCTGATATCTGCTCTAGCAATCTCTTCATATACACTTATATTCAAGAGCAATCTAGTCTGATTCTCACGCCGGAGGGTGGTCACAAGGAGGTACCCCCCCTTCTCAGTGACGAGCTCACGGTGTCTGTTTTGCAGGTTATCAGAAGAACCATCTTTGCCGGGTCTAACCCCTCGTGGGAAACATCTATTTAACCCCCAGATAATCCGTAATCTGCCCAGGGTCATTTAGTGTTTCTTCAGATGTGCAGCATGTGTAATCGTGAAATTTCTAGTGTTTTGGTGTTCTAATTTCTGCATGTGTTCGTTCGGGGGCGTTCATTTATGTTTGTGAATATTCGTTACAATCGTTTATTTATGCTCGTTTGTGTGCGTGTGTTTACGCTCCTTTTGGTTGTAATTTCGTTTAATTTCATCAGATTTTGGTTGAATTGATGTGCAGCAGCATCTGTAATCGTGAAATGTCTACAGTTTTTGTGTTCTAATTTCTGCATTTGTCTTGTTCGTTCATTTATGATTATGAACATCTGTTTACGTTCGTTTCTTTAAACTCGTTTATGTTCGTTTACGCACTTTTTCGTTGTAATTTTGTTTGATATCTTCAAATTTATCGTTGAATTGATGTATTTATTTTGTTTTACAGCTTTAATCCCTTTGTTCTGCTGTCATCAGCATCATCCGATCAACTATGTGCTTCTAGGAATCTTCACCATCTCTCTGTCTTTTGCAGTCGGTTTGTCATGCGCTTTCAGCCGAGGTAATCGTGTTTATTGTATATGACAGATTTCATATATCATATAATTAATTTGTTCATGACAACAAGAAGAAACTTCTATTGATAATAATAATAACAATAATAATAATAATAATAATAATAATAGTAATTTGTATACAGGAAAGGTAATACTAGAAGCAACAATCTTGACAGCAGTGGTGGTTGTGAGTCTCACTTTGTTCACATTTTGGGCTGCTAAGAGAGGTTATGACTTCAATTTCTTGGGCCCGTTCTTGTTCGGTGCACTTATGATGCTTATCGTCTTCGGTTTCATTCAGGTTTTGCGGGTCATTCTTCTCATTACACGAGTTTATATTTACACCTTATTTACGCGCTAATTATTATTTGTTTTGCAGATATTATTTCCTATGGGTAAGTTTTCGGTTATGATATACGGGTGTTTGGCTGCCTTAATCTTCTGTGGATACATAGTCTTCGACACTGATAATCTCATCAAACGGTACACATACGATGAGTACATTTTGGCTGCGATTTCTTTGTACCTTGATATCATCAATCTTTTCCTGGCGTTGCTTACCATCTTCGGTGGTGCTGACAGCTGATTGTCGTTGACATGTGTTAATACTTCGGTGCATTGTTTTTTAGAGATTTGTTAGTAGACGTTAGACGCTCGCTATAGACATATTAACACGTATATCGTTAGTAAGGAGTAATCTGTGATTATGGTATCTTTGGGCTGGCCCGATGTCTATTGCTTGTGAAATTAGTTACAAAGATTTCTAAATTCAGGTTATGCAGCAGAATTGCAGGCTTAATTTTGCTTCTAAATCATGTTATCGCTTTCGTATTAAAGTATTTTTAACGGGTCATTCGAAATTTTAGTTAGATAACTTAGATCAGTTGTATATTAATCATGTTAATTGGTAGTTGTATGGTTTAACTTTTGGTTTAGTGATTATAAACAAGCTATAGATGCACAATGTATACCTGGCCCGAAACATGTCAAGAACACGGTCCCATGAATTCTGTTTATTGAATCTAGGGGTGTTCTTCGGATTTGTTTTCGGGTTTCGGGTTTTTCGGGTCGGGTTCTTCGGGTTTCAAAGTTTTAAATCTTGACCCGAAACTCAACCCAAAACTCTCACAAGTTTTTCGGGTTCGGGTTTTTTCGGGTTGGGTTAATCGGGTTTTGAGTATCTTAGAAAAAAAACTACAATGCTAAAATTAAAACAAAATTTTTTTTCTATGCTCGTAACGTAAATAACAAAACAATAAACCAGCGTAAGTGACAAAACAAATTAAAAGAAGAGTAAAACAGACTCCAACCATAATCGTCTTCAATCAAACGTGATTTGGTTGTTCGATTACAGTTGCTATTAGTCATAAACGGAAAACATAAATTAACAATAAACTGTCGATCCATAATTGGTTAAATGACAACAATGGATTAGGGATACTTTAGTGGCTAAGGCTTAGCTTATTATACATAAAAATATATTTTGTTTTAAAACTAAAGATAATTCGGGTTCTTAGGCTTGACCCGAATCCCATAAATCAGACCCAAAAACCAAACCAAATTAATTCGCTTCGGGTTAGGTTTTGTCTTTTCTCGGGTTTGGGTTTTTCGGGTCAGATTTGTCAGGTTCGGGTACGGGTTTTCTCGGGTTGGGTTTCGAGTAAAAGTGTCAGCCCTAATTGAATCTGTAATGAGGCAAATTCGGATTTTCTCTTTTGTGTTATGTGATCTTTATAATTTTAAATGAACTGATAAAACTGTAGTTATTTTATCGTTAATATATAAGATATATATATATAGGGGAGGGTTATCCTAAAAGCAAGTAGTTTCCTAAGAAGATTATGAATAAATCATAGCCATTGGATCATATCAATCAATGGTTGAGATTTAAAATTACCAAAAACGTCATAGTTTCCTAGAAATACTCTTTCAGCATTATAACCGACATAGTTTCATGAACCCTTTTCTCTCTCTCTCTCTCTCTCTCTCTCTATATATATATATATATATATATATATATATATATAACGAAGTTTTATATACTACTATAAATCAGAATAGATGTACCTTCACTCCTTCATGTGCACAGTATTGTCACACACAATCTCAAATTCATTCATACTTTTTGAGATGCATTTTGTATGGCTATAATTTAATTTAATAACTGACCGGTACTAAAAAACAAAATAAAAAATATTGTGATTCATGTTTAATGAAAAGATTGGCATCAAAGAGAAGACACAAAAGTGTTGGCTATAGACATGAAAAGATTGCTCGGGCAGACACTTTGAGACTTGGTTGATACAGATAAATTATGAATTATGTCAATTTATTTAATTTGATTCGTGTAAAATTTGATTCGTGTAAAATTCCTAATAAATTATGTCAATTACATGCTATGTAGATAAGACATGTTATTTAGGAGTGATTACAAGTTTTTATGTTTGCGTTTATTTATACAAAAGATGCTACTCATTTTAGGAAAAATCTAACCGGCAAATGTTGTTTAACATGATTACATGCTATAGTATATACTATATAGACTATAGATGTATTTTTTGGTTGGGCCTATAACGTTTGAGCCCAAACCTAAGCAGGTTTACGTATTGGAACTTAATGGGTAGGGCCATCCAAACCGCTCGTCGTTCGAACTCGCTCGGAAATTGCTCAGGAAATGCTCGCCCGTCGATTGAAAACGAGCCGCTCGGTTTGGTTTGTAAACGAGAAAAGGTCTGCTCCGTTCGGTACGGCTCAAATATTTTTAATTTATTTTATATATAATTATATATGAACAAATAAATTATTATATAGACAAAACACATAAATATAAGCTTACAATTATTTTTCTCTTTAAATTTTTCATATTCCATCAACTTTATAGTTTTATTTCAAATTTTTAGAATACTAAAAGTTTGTTTACATGATTATTATATCTCACTTCAAATTTATTTTTATTAAAAATTTACAATCTATTACAAGTTTGTTTAAAATTACTAATTTATTAATATTAATAAAATATATTATTTACAACCTTCAAATTTGTTTCTTATTCAAAGTTCTAAAGTGAAAAAGAAATAAATAATGCTTGAAATCGCTTGATGTTCGATCGAAAAATTCTCGATTTGATTTTGGTTCGTTTCGGTTTTCACTCGGTTCAAATTTCAGTCGTTCGGTTCGATTTTAAACGAGCCAAGTAACGAGCAAGCTTTCGTTCGGTTCGGCTCGACTCGTGAACAACCCTATTACCGGGTCCAAACTTTGAGCATATTCTGTTCTTCTAAGAGCATTTGTACTCCATATATAGTGGTTTCATAAAACAAATCTGACTTGCTACGTCACTGTCACGTAGGAGAAAAACGCCATACAAAAGAATGTGTAAGTGGTTCACTAGCCATATTAACTATTATAATAATATTTAAATAAAATAAACAAATGAAAACTGATAGTGTTTTTTTAAATGGTTCACTAAATATAAAAGAGACATCTAAAGGGAAACAACCCTAGTTCATGTGCTTCCTTTCACGCAACAACGGGCAAAGCCCGAGTTTTAGAAATGTTGTAATAATATAAATGTGTGCTTAAAATGAGTTAGCATGGGGCAACGCCCGTATCGCGTGCCGTATGAAAAGAAATCCGCTATGAGAGATCTCTTTATTTTTCTTAGACAACTTGCTTTTATTATATTATACAATACTTCTTTCTTTTAACTCTCTTATGTGTTGCAAACGTTCACTTACATATATTATTCTAAAGATTAACAACTCGTGCATTATACGAGTTGAATAAAGATTAAACCAAATAAAGAATTATTTTAAAATTTTGCAAGTTATAAATTTATATACTACAAATTAATGAAAGGTGAAATGAAAAAAAACGTGAAAAAGCAAGTTGGACTTGCAACATTGTGACACGTGACAATTGATAGTTACTTATAAAGTATAGATAAAATGCCCCTCGTCACATAAATTTCTGATTTAATCGTGAGACGGTGACTCTCTTGCGGGTTCTTTTAATATGTTACCACTCGACTGACTACAAGCTAAAGAAGTACTAGCTAGAACCACAAATGTTTGAACATGTACCAAATCACCTAGAAAGACAAATCAACTTATGGTTAAAAAATAATAGGCACCCAACATTTTGTGAGCACAAGTCTTGCCTTTTTCAGTTACATCACATGGTGTGGCTTCCACTTTCTTTGGTCTTTCGTTTTCTCCAAATTGTTTAATTCATTATTATTCATGTACCTTTTTGTATTTAAATTTATATAAAATACTTGTATAATGTGTGATGAATTGACGTAGTATGGGTCTCACTCGTAAGTCAACTTAATTCACTACTTTTTGGAGATGCATTGAATTTATATTTGGTCCACCGTTCATTTCAAAATATGAGAAAGCCAACATTATAATTGTGTGACTCATATTCATGTTAATTTCTCTAGTTTATTTCAAAATATGAAATAAATGGGTGTGTGAGTTGCCATTAACAAATAGTAGTAGATTTGACGCTTCGGAACTATCTGATATGAAAGAAAATGTTCTCTCCATGCACTCCTTAAAAGAGTTGTTCGAGTTATACTTACACAAACACATGTATATGTTGATTATTAGAGGGTGTTTCCCATAGATTCAGCTTCGGGTAAATTTCTACGAGTTCATCTATATGTTGCAACTCATATACGAACTTGAGAATGATTGAAGAATACTGGAAACGGTCCAACCCGACAACAAAGCTCAACCTAGTTTTCGATGTAACAACATTTCCCCTTATGTCATTTTTACAATCTCTCACACTAAAGTTTCAAGTCATTAATTGGGGAAGTGAAGAAACACTAAATGACCCCGGCAGATTACGGATAATCTTAGGGTTAAGTAGATGTTTCCCACGAGGGTTAGGTCCGGCAAAGATGGTTATTCTTCTTGACCTGCAAAACAGACACCGTGAGCTCGTCACTGAGAAAGGGGGGGGGGGTTCCTCCTTGTGACCACCCTCCGGCGTGAGAATCAGACTAGATTGCTCTGAATATAAGTGTATATTGAGAGAAATAGCTAGAGAGAAAAGATAATATGAGATGATGATACCGTTCCAAGGTGTTGGAGTATTTATAGCCGAAGGTAGGTTTCCAAGCAGGTACGACCAGCTGTATAATATTCCTTTTCCACCAACTACGGGCTATGTACGTGCCACGATAGGAGTTGGTGGGTAGGCAGCGGCTGATAGTGACATTTTGTACTGGAGCGTGCTCCTCCTCGTACTATTGTCGGTGAGCTGTCACCCTGTGATTGAATCATGGGCTGCTTTGGTCAGATCTTGTCTATTTTGTCCATACCTTGGCAGGTATAGTACAAAAGATCTTCCAGAAGCGTACGGACTGGCTCTTTTGGGCGGGAATATTCCCGCCTTGCTCATTCCTTCTTCAGGTGACATTACTGAAGTATAAGAGTTAATGCCTTATGCGTGTAGCCTTACGATTAGTACGGGTAGCCTTCCTTCTTGGCTTGTACCCATAGCTGCGGGAACAGGCAGGGTACTGTACCAAGGGAGGCTTTCCTGCGGGAACAGCTGGCTTACTGCGTGTAAGGTCTTCTCTCTGAGCATGGTGGGTCCTGCGGAACCAGCTGGTCTATGCGCAGACATACCTCTTCAAGGTGTGTCTTGCGGGTCCAACTGGGCTTTGCGGGGACCTACCTCTTCAAGTCCCCCCAGTCCATTGTTCTTCTCATGAATTGTTAATAAGTGAGGTGAACTTTTGGACTTTAAGCAAGGGGTTTTAAAGAGGGGTTTTTGTTTTTTTAAGGTTTTCCGTGGGGATTCTTCCCGCAGTTTTCCTAATGTCACTTACAGAAATTCCCGACTTTTCTGCCTGATCTTTGGGTATGATGCGGGTAGGTGTGTAACCTCTTCGCAAGTCGGGAGCGTTGAGTTTCACTTGTATAGATTCTTCACGAGGTTTTGGTAGTTTTGGGCATAGTGATCAGTTATGTTAAACCACCAATTCCACCTTGAAGCTTCAAACAATCTAGTTCTCAACGTTCCCGCCATGCGGAGGTGTTATTTCTCTTTCTGCAAGCATGGCCCATAAGATCCTTCTTGGGTTCAATTCCCTGCAAGTGCTGAGTATGTGAAGGGTTTCGCCTTGACACTGTACCCGCACTTGTCTTATGGTTCCTTGTTTTCCAAGGTATCTTGGCTTCAATTCCCTGCAAGTGCTAAGTATGTGAAGGGTTTCGCCTTGACACTATACCCGCACTTGTCTTATGGTTTCTTGTTTTCCAAGGTAAGGGGTATATTCCCTCTTATTTTGGAATCTTTTTGAATCTTTCTGAAATTCGAAGAGTTGGTGAAAGGATAAGGACAGTCCAAACGGCTGAAGGGACGTTGGCGTCTTCTGACGGTTTCAGGACGTGCAGGAAGTTATGACGACGTGACAGTATGTGGTCAATCAGGACGCTTTTTCAGGCGCGTGGGCGCGAGTTTCATTTCACGCGCCATCCTGACACCTGTTGCCAGCTTGCTTTATCCACGTGTCGCCGTTTCATTGCACCTGCGCTCTCTCTCTCTCCTCCGCATTAAATTCATCGCATTCATTGCGATGAGTATATAAGGGGGGAGATGGTGCATCTCTTTCCATACTTTCACTTCACTCTTCTTCTTCTAAGCGATTTCCGGCGAATACTCTAACTTTTCCGTCGAGCATTCTCCTGAAATCGCTCTCTTTAACATCTAAAAAATGTCGTCTTCTACACATGATCCCGAGGTTACTGTCGAGGAGTCCGATGTATACCTTGAGAACCCGACGTCCACGTCTGATAAGGACGATAAGAGTACTGCTGGCGAGTGCCAATGTACTCTTTCTGTCGATTTATACCACTATATCGTCAAGAAGTTCATGCTCGAGCCTTATGAGCCTAAGTTTCCGGAGCCCCACCAGACGGTGTACGATGCCCCTAAGGGCAAGATAGGGGTCTACGCCTCGTTCTTTATATATGGGAATCTCCGATTCCCATTAACGAAGTTCGTATACCGTGTTTTGGAGAAACACGGTGTACACTTGACGGAGGTGCACCCAATGGCGATTGCTAAGGTTCGCCATTTTGAATGGGTGTGCCATATTCTGGGCATCGAGCCCCGCGTGACCGCCTGATGACCTTCTACTCCTGGAGGTGCATCCAGGGTTGGTATACCCTGGTCACTCGGATCAAGGGGTTGAAGATTCGTTGGCAAAAGCATGCCCGAAATATTGTTACCCGTTACCCGAAATTGACCTTAAGGTAGATTCGTTGGCACCGTTTCGCTTTAAATGCTTCCTTGATGCGTATAAAGGATACCATCAAATCCACATGGCCGTTGACGATCAGGACAAAACCGCATTTCGGACGCCCGATGGCACATTTTGTTATCAAATGATGCCATTCGGACTTAAGAATGCCGGGTCCACATACCAACGCCTGATGGACAAAGAGTTCCACGCCCAAATCGGGAGGAACTTGGAAGTTTACATGGATGACTTGGTCATCAAAAGCCTTGAGCCAGAAGCGATGTTGAAAGACATCGAAGAAACTTTCAACACGCTCAGACGGATAAACATGAAGCTCAACCCGAGCAAGTGTTCTTTTGGGATGGAAGAAGGAAAGTTCTTAGGAGTCATCGTTACCAAAGATGGCTTCAGAGCGAACCCTGAAAAGGTCGAAGCCATTATCAAAATGGAATCACCTACTACCATCAAACAAGCTCAGACACTGAATGGACGACTAGTCGCACTTAACTGCTTTTTGGCAAACCATGCGGATAGGTCGTTCCCATTCGTGTCAACATTGAGAAATTGCTTAAAGAAAACGCACTTCCGCTGGACACCAGAAGCGAAAGCAGCTTTTCAAGAGATTCGGTCACGCTTGATCGAACTCCCAACACTCGCAGCACCAGAAGTGGGGGAGGAATTAATTCTTTACCTCTCCGTCACAGACAGAGCAACCGGGGCAGTCCTACTAGTAGAACGAAAAGGCATCCAGATGCCCATCTACTATGTTAGCCGTGTCTTAACAGATGTAGAAACCCGGTACTCTACCCTGGAAAAATTAGTCTTAGCGCTTGTACAGGCTTCACGCAGGCTAAGATGGTATTTCCAAGGCCACCCAATCACCATTCTCACCAACTTTAAACTTGCAAACGTTCTAGGCAAACCCGAGTTGTCAGGGCGCCTAGCCAAATGGGCAATTGAATTGGGAGAATACGCGATAAAGTATAAGCCAAGACCAGCCATAAAAGGCCAGGTCTTGGCCGACTTTATTGCAGAAGTCCCCGCTTCGCGGGAAAAAGAGTGCCAGGAAGAGGCTCAACCCTCTCCAGCACAGGACATTGATGATGTCTGGCGACTCTATACTGATGGAGCAGCTAACAACGAGGGTTCAGGCGCAGGGTTGAAACTGATGTGTAGTGAAACACACTTACTTTCCGTATCATTTTTATCATGTTTTAATTGCTTTTTAGTTTAATTATTAAGTTTTATGGTTTGTTTATGCTTGATTTTACAAATATATTTGTTTACTTGTAGGTTGTGAAGTTTGGTGGAAAAAAGAGTTAAATTGAAGAGTTTAGGGGCCTAATTGTGCAACTTTCAAACTTATAAGTCAAGGCCCGACCCAAGCCCACTTCTTAAAAGCCTTTTATAATATTATATTTAATTAATAACAAAGATAATCAGCCATTATTCAGCTAATAATCCCGAAATCAAGAAAAAAATAAACCCTAAAACCCTAACTAGGGCAGTCCGATCGCAGCTACAGTGCAGCCGGCAAGAAAGAAAGAAAAAAAAGGAAAAAGCAGGGCGGCTGAGGCTGTTGGCGGCTGGAAATCAAAGAGGGACATCGGGGCAGCAGCTAGGGGCTTCAAACAATCATAAATACCAGCCATACTTGATAGTAATTCATCCTTAAACTTTAATTATTGTTCAAGAACCCTAACTTTATTAATTTGGTCTTTTAATTTGAATTGTTTTGCAATTGATTGATAGTTTGACTTATAATTGATTGTGTTTGGATCTTGAATGAGTTTTATAATGTTTATGATGATGTTTAGGGTGTTTTTCTTGAGTATGCATGGCTGTCCAAAATTAATGAGTAGCTAAACTTGTTTGTTCTACCTAGGATAGATGATTGTTGAGTGGTTTTAACTTGTTTAATGGATTGTTAATGTTGAAGACTTAAATTATTGATGTAAAGTTTAACTAAACCATAAATTAGATTGTGTGTGATGGCTGTGTTTTATTTGTTATTGCTTATAATCCTCTTGCATTAGTTAATTGAATCGGTTTTGATTAATTGATTGCTTGTTAAACTCTTTACTTGGTGTTTTGGGTTTATTTGCGGGAAGTACAACCGTAGGGATAAGTGGGTAATATAATCATCTAAAATCAGTTAAAATACACCTTCTTTGAGACCAAGAGGTGATAAGAAGTAACATTGTCTCATTGCTTTTACTTGTTAGAACTAAGACCGCGCGAGAGCGGGTTTTTGTCTTGTCAAGTTTGAGTGTTTATGTGCAATTAGTTGGTTTAATTTGGGTTAAGTTAAATTGTTCCTCTATCCTTGGTTGCGTAGTATTCGTTTCCATTAGGTTAGTGTGTCGGTGAGACCGAGAGGTGAGTCGGTATTTGAACACGTTAATAATTGTTTTCCGGTTTATTCTTTAAATTCAACTAAAATAAGTTAGAGATTGTTAGAGAGACTGAGAGGTAATTTGACTTTCTTAAGCAAGTTTTAGTTGTGTCATCTTTTATAACCGGTGTCGTGAATGTTTTCAATCCGTTGTCTTGTTATTTCTATCAACATGATTCATTCCTAGGTAGACGTTTTTATCACTGCAGTCAAAGTTTTCAAAGTTTTGTTAAAAGTTTTTATTTAATTAAGTTAAGTAGTTTAATCAATTTTAAATATTAAAAAAATCATTTAAATAATATTTTGGTGAGTCTTAGTTAGAGTTTAGTATTTAAAAACGTTTTCACGTGTCTTCGAGTTCGATATCCGGACTTTCCTTGTCTGTGCTACACGCGATCGGTAAACTTGCCGTTTGTGTGAACTAGGATAGATTGTTTGGTTTTTAAAGCTTAGTTGCGACTTGTGTTTTATTTATATATATATTTTCGCACATCAAGTTTTTGGCGCCGTTGCCGGGGACATGGTTAGAGGCGTATTAAGAACGACTCGTGTTAAGATTTGCCTTTTTTACTACTTGTCTTTCTTATTTGTTTTGTTTGTTAGTTTAAAATAGTTTAGCTAATTAATATTTCTTTTGTTTATTTTAATAGTTGTATGCGACGTACTCGATCTCTAGGACCACCAGAGGTTGAAGGATTTCCCGAACCAGAGAGAGAGCTTCTTGAGAGACGTCGTACAAAACCGTCTTCCAGTTCATCTACATCCGTCGGTAATACGTTTTCTTCTCCTACTTTTTCTGAACCCGTCAATAGAGATAGGATTATGGGCGACGCGAATCCACTACCGAGGAGGACAGTTGCAGACCGGGCCCGTCCGGTCGATGCTGGCGCGAGATCTAGCATTGCTCCACCAGCTATAGGAGTTCAAACGACTTGGCAGATTCCATCTAACGTTCTGAACACGATTGCTCATTCTGCTCAGTTTCACGGGTTGCTCCACGAGAACCCGCATTCTCATCTCACTCGTATTGCACGTATCTGCGACACGTTTCATCTTGCCGGCGTATCCTAAGACGCCATAAAACTCCGAATCTTTCCGTTCTCACTCGTTGATCATGCGAGTCTGTGGCTTGAGTCCCTCCCACAGGGATCCATTGCTACTTGGGCTGCCATGCATACCCAATTTCTTGAAAAACACGATCCTCCGGCTAAGGCCGCTCGCTTGCGTAACCAGATTCATTCTTTCCAGATGGAGGACACCGAGAGCTTCTACGAGGCGTGGGAAAGGTTCAAAAATCTACTTGCTTTATGTCCAAACCACGGCCTACAAGACTGGGCGGTTGTCGAGAAGTTTTACAACGGAGTGACGTACGCAACTCAGAGTATGCTCGACACAGCTTCAGGAGGTAACCTACTGACAACGAAAGATACGGATTAGTGCATTGCCTTGTTTAACGGTTTAGCCATGAGTGGATACCAGCGACCACCAGTTAAGAGCACCAAAACCGTCGATTCCCTATCACGCGGCATGCATTCGGTCGACAACAACACCGCACTGGCGGCACAAGTTGAAGCGTTAGCAAAGATCGTGAAGGACTTGCAGGTGAAAAGTAAGTTATGCGAGATCTGCAGAGGGGGACACGATACCGTTCAGTGTCCCGTAGGTTTCCAGGAGGAGGCAGTCGACTTCGTTAATAATCCAAACCGAAATCAACATTCTTTCAATTCTTATAATTCGGGGTGGAGAGGTAACCAAAACTCAAACTGGAGGAACGGAAATCAGTCCGGCTTCCAGCAACGTCAGAGCAATTCCAGGATTTCGGTGAGGGACCGAGTAGTGGGGAGAAAAAGCCCACGTTAGAGGAGATGATGGCACAGCAGACACAGATGCTGTCGCAACTCATGACTCGAGAGGACTCCCGTCACAAAGAAACTCAAGAGAAATTTCGGGAGCACGAGTCATTTATGAGAAATCAAGGAGCGTCAATTCAAAATCTTGAGCGTCAGATGGGAGAGATAGCAAGTCGTCTAAATGAGAGGTCGCCAGGTACACTTCCAAGTAACACTGAACAAAATCCGAAGGCGTTTGCGAAGGCTGTGACGACATGGAGCGGTGCGGGGGCACGTAGCGAGCCCGTGATTCAAAAGGCGACGAGAGGAGTCGTTAGCGAGCCTGCGGTAGATGTGGAGGAGCAGGTAGACGAGGAGATTCAGTTGGAGTCTCCACCGGCCGAGGTGCATCAGAGGCACAGCCCAGGAAGTACAGCACAGGCCGAGAACCAACCATCACCCAGCACACCACCGAGAGTCTACAAAACTAGACTCCCATTTCCCGAAAGAGTCCGTAGGGATAGAGACGAGGAGCAAAACTCCAAATTTCTTGATCTTCTGAAGCAACTTCATCTTAATATTCCTTTCCTTGAGGCACTTACGCAAATGCCCAAATACGCAAAGTTTCTTAAGGATATTCTTTCGAACAAAGAGAAGTTAGCCGAAGCCTCGTCCATTCCTCTGAGTGCTGGTTGCTATGCAGTCTTGCAGAGAAAGTTACCAGAAAAGATGTCCGATCCTGGGAGTTTCACAATTCCCTGCATCTTGAGTGATAATACAGTCGTCCATGCGCTGGCAGATCTTGGTGCCAGTATTAATCTCATGCCGTATTCCGTGTATCGCAAGTTGGGACTAGGCGAACCGAGGCCTACCCGTATGAGTATCCAGCTTGCTGATCGTTCTGTGAAATACCCCCGAGGGGTGGTCGAGAACATGCTTGTTCGTGTCGACAAGTTCATATTCCCGGTGGACTTTGTCATCCTGGACATGAACGATGACGATAGTGTCCCACTCATCTTGGGCCGACCATTCCTTGCCACTGCACAGGCATTGATCGATGTCTGCGAGGGTAAATTAATCTTAAGAGTTGGGGATGAGAACGTCACCTTCGACGTTCGACAGTCACTGAAACACCCCAAGTCTGCTGATGACTCCTTATACTTCATTGATACCATCATGGAGCATGTTGGGGAGTTTCTCAGCGAAATTTGTGGAGGATCTGCCTCCGACACCCAGATTCTCGATAGGGAGATTCCGGAGATTGAAATGGTTGCCGTAACCAATCAGTCCTTAAATGACGACACCGAGTCGCATACCCCTGAATCTGGTGTGTCTGCTGAGATCGTACGAGACGATCCGATGGACCGACCTTCGGTCAAGAGTCCTCCTCTTTCCTTAGAGCCTAAGGATTTACCTTCCCACCTTGAGTATGCTTTTTTAGATGAAGAGAGGAAGCTTCCGGTTATCATTGCATCTGCGTTGACCGAGGTCAAGAAGGAGAAGTTGTTGAGGGTGCTACGAGAGCACAAGGAGGCTATTGCTTGGAAGATTATCGACATCAAGGGTATCAACCCTTCGTTCTGCACTCATAAAATCCTCATGGAGGAAAATTTCAAAACTGTCGTCCAGCCGCAACGGTGGCTTAATCCGAAAATGCAAGAGGTCGTAAAGAAGGAGATCATTAAACTCCTTGATGCGGGGATCATTTTCCCCATTTCTGATAGTGCTTGGGTGAGTCCAGTCCAAGTGGTTCCTAAAAAGGGTGGCATGACTGTCGTCACCAACGAGAGGAACGAGCTTATTCCCACGAGGACTGTGACGGGATGGCGAGTCTGCATTGACTATCACCGATTAAATGATGCCACCAGGAAAGACCACTTTCCTCTCCCATTCATTGATCAGATGTTAGAGCGTTTAGCAGGTCAACAGTACTACTGCTTCCTAGATGGTTTCTCTGGGTACTTCTAGGTTCCGATAGCTCCCGACGACCAGGAGAAAACCACTTTCACCTGCCCTTACGGAACGTTTGCTTACAAACGTATGCCGTTCGGACTTTGTAACGCTCCGGCCACATTCCAAAGGTGTATGGCGGCCATTTTCCATGATATGATCGAGGACTCCATGGAGGTGTTCATGGACGATTTTTCCATATTTGGGAGTTCCTTCGATCATTGTTTATCAAATCTCAAGAGGATGATGTCCCGCTGTGTTGACACCAACCTAGTCCTTAACTGGGAGAAATGTCATTTCATGGTTCGCGAGGGCATTGTTCTAGGTCATCGAATCTCAAGTGCGGGGATAGAGGTTGACCGGGCAAAGGTCGAGACCATCTAGAATCTTCCCCCGCCTACTTCTGTGAGATTAGTTCGTAGCTTCCTAGGTCATGCTGGGTTCTACCCCCGGTTCATCAAAGATTTTTCTAAAATCGCGAGACCCATGACCAAACTCTTGGAGAAGGATGCTCCATTTATTTTTTTTGAGTAGTGTATCGAGGCGTTTGATCTTCTAAAAGACAAACTAGTTAACGCCCCGATCATGGTTGCTCCCGACTGGTCGTTACCATTCGAGTTGATGTGTGACGCAAGCGAATTCGCAGTCGGAGCGGTTCTTGGACAACGGAAGGATAAACGTTTCCATCCGATCTATTATGCGAGCCGGACCTTAAATTGTGCACAGGAAAGCTATACCACCACCGAAAAAGAGCTTTTAGATGTGGTGTTCGCTTTCGACAAATTTAGGTCATATCTGGTTTTGTCCAAAACGATTGTTTATACGGATCATGCCGCTATTAGATATCTTTTCAGCAAGCAGGATGCTAAGCCTCGTCTTATCCGATGGATCCTGTTGCTGCAAGAGTTCGATATAGAGATCCGTGATAAAAAGGGGGCCGAGAATGTGGCGGCTGATCATCTTTCACGACTAGAGGGAGTTGATTTAGGAGACTCGGGAATTAGGATCGACGATCGTTTTCCGACGGAGAGTCTGATGTTCGTTACTGCACAAGAGGAAGGTTTTCCATGGTTTGCTGATTTCGCGAACTTTCTTGCTGACAGATACCTCCCAAAGATGTCGTACCAGCAAAAGAAGAAATTCTTTGCTGACATCAGATTTTACCTTTGGGACGATCCATATCTTTTCCGCATTGGTGCTGATCAGCTTATTAGAAGGTGTATGGATGTCAAGGAAGGATGGCAAATTTTGAGCCATTGTCATGTGGGACCGACTGGAGGTCACCACAGTGTGAGTTCTACGGCAAAGAAAGTCTTTGATTCTGGTTTTTACTGGCCGTCTATCTTTAAGGATGCTCACCTGTTCGTTAAGAGTTGCGATCGTTGCCAGCGTGTCGGCAACATTTCTTCACGAAACGAAATGCCCCAGAATTCCATTCAAGTTTGTGAGGTTTTTGATATATGGGGTATTGATTTCATGGGACCGTTTCCATCTTCGCGTGGAAACAAATACATACTCGTGGCCGTCGATTACGTGTCTAAGTGGGTTGAGGCCAAAGCTCTACCCACCAATGATGCCCGAGTGGTAGTCCGTTTTCTGAAAAATCTATTTGCTCGTTTTGGAGTCCCGAAAGCCTTGATCAGTGATCGAGGTACTAACTTCTGCAACTCGCAGATGGAAAAGGCGTTGAAGCGTTATGGGGTCACCCATCGGCTTGCGACCGCCTACCACCCACAGACTAGTGGGCAAGTAGAAGTGAGTAATCTGGGAATCAAACGTATTCTCGAGAAAACGGTTGGTTCAAATCGTCGAGATTGGTCTGACAAATTAGATGACGCTCTATGGGCCTTCCGTACAGCCAACAAGACTCCGACTGGTTCCACACCATTTTGGATGATTTATGGGAAGGCCTGTCATCTTCCTGTTGAATTGGAACACCGTGCTTCATGGGCCCTTCAAAGGGTTAATCTGCATTTACCCGCCGCAGAGGGTAATCGTTTCCATCAATTACATGAATTAGAGGAGCTCCGGGATCACGCATATGCACAATTATTTCGGTATAAGGAGCATACGAAGGAACTGCATGACAAGAACTTGAAGGGTACTAAGCAGTTCAAGTGTGGGGATAAGGTTTTACTGTATAATTCACCGTTGAGGTTATTCCTGAGAAAGTTGAAATCCCGATGGTCGGGACCGTTCACGGTCACTGAGGTTTTCCCGTAAGGCACGATTGAGATACAAGACCGAAGCGGGAAGTTTAAGGTGAACGGCCATAGATTGAAGCACAACATTGGAGAGCCGATAACTGATCAGACAGTCGAGGTGTTCTACCTTGACTCATTCATCGAGGAATAGTCGTGATGGATGCATCACTCGGGAGACAGCCCGAGTTGTAGAGTTTGTATTATGATTCCCTTTACCTTTTTGTTTTTATTTGTTTTATTTCTATTTATAAAAAAATAAAAATACAAAAAAAAATAAACATTTAAAAAAAAATCAAAAAAATTAAAAAATTCAAAAACACAAAAATATGTTTATTTCTTATGTTTCTGTTTTCTGTTTTGTAGCCGCTACATGCGAGCGAGTTTGAGTTGTTACATGTATTATTATGTGCATGGTAGCTCTGATGGCGTTTTGGAACTGGTTCACCCGAGGTTGCGGCCGCGAATGAAATGCTATACGGTCGTTCGTTTGAGTCATATAAAGCCGATGAAGAATCTGCATCTAAACCAGGGGAGTAACCCGTTCTCTATTTTAATTTCTATTCTTTCAAGCTTTAATTTTATGCTTTACGTTTTATTTTTATTTTATTTCTTTTTTTGTTCTCATCGAGGACGATTGCGTTCTAAGTGTGGGGATGGGAATTTATTTTACTTAGTTGTAGAAAAATAATAATAATAATGAAAAAAAAAAATTAAAAAAATTTTATAAATAAAATAATAAAAAGTTTTTACTTGTTTTTCGTTTTCGTACGTTGTTTAAGTTGTTAAAAAAAAGAAGAAAGAAAAAAATAATAAAAAATAAAAATGTCCCTTGTTTTTAGTTTCTTTTGCATTAAAGTGGGAGATGATAATATTTATCGGAAATCGGTTTTTTTCAAACTGCTAATAATATGAGATAAATAAAAGAAAACACACTTAACTTGGGATGTGTCGGTAGGCTCAGCCTTGAAAATGAAAGGGCAAATTTGATAAAACGGTTAAACGGAAATCTTTTGCGGGTAAAGCGTTTTGTCCGTGGAAAATAAGCAATGAAAGGTCGGGCCATACTCAAGCCTCAAATTTTGGTATGAAAAAAAATGGAAATATCATGAGTTTTTAAAAAATCTGAATACGTTATCATATGATGCTTGGGTAGGTTTAACGTTAGAGTATGCCGTGTAGCCTGTGATATAAATCTTAAAATGCTAGTTTAGTGTTTTACACCTCATCGGCGTATGGTTTTATAACCTTAAATCCTGTATTGATGGGATGCTTCGGGTCCGGAGACCATGGGTCTGTATGCAATCTATTTAGCTGGGTATTCACAATTCCTAAGTGGGGTTGTGGATATTTAAAATAAAGCCAAAGAGCAAAACCCTTATAAGTCTATAAACATGATCACAAAAAGTACGAAAGTACAAATACACTACAGACTTGATCATCCACGCTGTTATTCATGTGGGGTCCCCTTGCTCGCGTCTCATTACCATTAAGAAACGGACCACAAGGGACACGCTACATGTAAGCCCTACAAATAAAATTTTGCATACTCACATATGGTGAAGGATTTGGGGTATTGCTTGATAACGGGGGTATGTCATGTTGTGGGGAGCACTGGCTATGAATAATTGAACCTTAATCATATCTAATGTCTGCTTGGTAGACTTTGATGCTTAAGCTTAGGTGGATAAACAATACCCTTGATCGTCTTAACTATTCATAAATATTGAGCAACAAAGTTTTAATTCTGCTAACTTTGAGGTTTAAGTCAAGTTGGGGTGGTCTGGTCCGGTAAAAGCAGAAAATAAGCGGGTCTTAATTGTGTAAACCACTAAGTAATATTATTGTCGGATCTTATTTGTCCCGGTAAAGATTAAGGCATGGGTTTAGGTGGACAACAATATCGATGATCGCGGTTTTTGCGTTTTTCTGAGCTTTAAAACATAACCTATATGTTTGATTTAACTTTGATTTTCCGATTCTGATCCAACTACATTAGACTTTTTCAGGGACGAAAAAGGTTTAAGTGTGGGGATGTTTGATGTGTAGTGAAACACACTTACTTTCCGTATCCTTTTTATCATGTTTTAATTGCTTTTTTTGTTTAGTTATTAAGTTTTATAGTTTGTTTATGCTTGATTTTACAAATATAATTGTTTACTTGTAGGTTGTGAAGTTTGGTGGAAAAAAGAGTTAAATTGAAGAGTTTAGGGGCCTAATTGTGCAACTTTCAAACTTATAAGTCAAGGGCCGACCCAAGCCCACTTCTTAAAAGCCTTTTATAATATTATATTTAATTAATAACAAAGATAATCAGCCATTATTCAGCTAATAATCCCGAAATCAAGAAAAAAATAAACCCTAAAACCCTAACTAGGGCAGTCCGATCGCAGCTACAGTGCAGCCGGCAAGAAAGAAAGAAAAAAAAGGAAAAAGCAGGGCGGCTGAGGCTGTTGGCGGCTGGAAATCAAAGAGGGACATCGGGGCAGCAGCTAGGGGCTTCAAACAATCATAAATACCAGCCATACTTGATAGTAATTCATCCTTAAAACTTTAATTATTGTTCAAGAACCCTAACTTTATTAATTTGGTCTTTTAATTTGAATTGTTTTGCAATTGATTGATAGTTTGACTTATAATTGATTGTGTTTGGATCTTGAATGAGTTTTATAATGTTTATGATGATGTTTATGGTGTTTTTCTTGAGTATGCATGGCTGTCCAAAATTAATGAGTAGCTAAACTTGTTTGTTCTACCTAGGATAGATGATTGTTGAGTGGTTTTAACTTGTTTAATGGATGAAGACTTAAATTATTGATGTAAAGTTTAACTAAACCATAAATTAGATTGTGTGTGATGGCTGTGTTTTATTTGTTATTGCTTATAATCTTCTTGCATTAGTTAATTGAATCGGTTTTGATTAATTGATTGCTTGTTAAACTCTTTACTTGGTGTTTTGGGTTTATTTGCGGGAAGTACAACCGTAGGGATAAGTGGGTAATATAATAATCTAAAATCAGTTAAAATACACCTTCTTTGAGACCGAGAGGTGATAAGAAGTAACATTGTCTCATTGCTTTTACTTGTTAGAATTAAGACCGCGCGAGAGCGGGTTTTTGTCTTGTCAAGTTTGAGTGTTTATGTGCAATTAGTTGGTTTAATTTGGGTTAAGTTAAATTGTTCCTCTATTCTTGGTTGCGTAG
>NW_027500284.1:0-79593 GCF_021521415.1 Bidens hawaiensis
TAACACCCATACCCATGAATTTGGGTTAAATCAATGAGAGGACTCCATTTAAAAATCAAGCAATCTGGTGGCTTCCATAAAAGGGGGAAGCGACCACATCGCGACACATAGGATTTTAGGGTTTTTGTTTATATATATTATAGATACAATCAAGAGGAAACTAGCTCACAAACAAAATGATAATTAATATAGTTTGTGAGATATTGATTTCATTTGGTAATCCGTCGGTGATATGCGATGTGATTATGATAAGATTTCCCCCTATTCTTTTCAGGCGAATGTTGGCGTGGCCATAGGATTCCGTTGGTAATAGTTTGCTCTAGTGTCGGTAATTGAGGTTAATTTGAATTGATAAGATCTCAACCCAGGCTTTTTAGGCGACTACCGAGCCACCCCCGACAAACTTTCCATAGGTAAAACAATTATAAATACCATAGTAGTTTGCAGTGGCAAAGCTTGGGCTTCACCATGACGGTGATCGAAGTCACGGACCCAAAAATTTTCGGGTCATCGATTCAGTTCGTGTCGGTAGTTTGGGCCGTGTCAGTGGTTCAGTTCGTGTCGGTTTTTCGGTTCATGTCGGTGGTTCAGGCCGTGTTGGTGGTTCGGGATGGGTCGGATCAAACAATATGACATCTATATATCTATTTTTTTTCATTCATTCAAAACGATTGTTCTTACAATTAAAAAAAAACAAGACCTAAAATATCCATAATATGATATATACGAGAGGAGGGTGAGTACCTTAGAAGAAGATTTACTCGTTTGTTCATCATCCTTTTTTTTTGAAAAAAGAAAAAAATTGTATCTTGTTTTTTCATGATTTACCAAATTAAGAATAATCAATAGGGTAAGTTATAATAAAATTTCACCATACAATATCAATTACAAGCTTAATTGACTAATTTTCTCAAATCCCCAATTCACAATTACAAACCCTAATTTTATAATCCTTGATTTAACAACACAAAGTAGAGGAAATAGACTATTACCTTGCGGTGGTGGATGAGCGGGGATGAGCGGCGGCGGTGGATGACCGGCGGACGGCGGTGGGCGGTGGCGAACTCAGAACTCAGAAGGCAGGCTAGAAGGGAAGCAGCAGGTAGGGCGATTACTTTGAAAGAATTCTTCCCATTTGTTTTTTTAGTTATGTTATGTAAAAATTTACAACACCCCCCTCCAAATTTGAGTGTTATTAAAAACTAAGTTTTTTTTTACAATTTTTATAACTTTTTTTATAAAAAACCGTGAGGTTTTATAAAAAAAATCAAACGATAGGGTATTATATTTAAAAAAAAATTGGTTGTGACCGATAGCTTTTTGGAAAAATAAATCGACAGTGACCGCGCTTAATATCTATAAAAATTTTCGGGAAAAATCGTGAAATTTACCCTATTAACGAAGAAAACGGCAGTGACCGAGGCCACCCCGATCCTTCTAACCTTCGCCCCTGGTAGTTCGCCCCTCAATTGTAACCCAAGATCAATCAAACTAAAAGTAATAATCTGTGTTCGTTTCTGTAATCGCTTGCATCAACCCTCGACCAAACACCATTACCCACCCCCCTCCTCCTTAAATATTGACTATGCGGAATCATCATATAAACAGGGTATGTCACCTTGGAAACCGAAGATGAGTTGTTTGGTTAGTCTTGGAATCATTGCCTTTGTTTGTGGTTCCCTCATTGTCACCTGCTGAGTCATTTGCTCTGAAAAACTAAGATAATTTACTTCTTTAGATAATTTAATATATGACGTTAGTGTGCCTCGTATTAAACAATGGTGGACTACATTAATGCATAGAAGATCGTCTACTAGCTAGCATAGTTCTTTTGGCGTGGTTTAGGTCCTTGATCAATTGCCACTAATTCCTATATGATTAGCTACGGATGAACAAGTCAATAAACTCTTGGTTTATTCCAAACGAATATATGTATCACAAAGTAATTAAACCCTTCAGACAAGTGATTAGCCCTAAGACTTTGTGTGTGAATTGCGTGTGGTCCACACAACTCTTTAAATAACCCATATAGGATTCATTACTTGAATGTATTGAAGCAAGTTGTGCTTAGTTATTATTTAATTCGTTTGACCGTATATTAATTTACAACTTACAAACTAACTATATTTGCATAATATGAATAATATAATTGATCTTGTCATCAAAATATGAAAGCGAAAATTGCGACTACAATTCGATTTAAGGTCATATAATTGATTACTTAAGAGTAATAGTTTGCATAATATATAGTGGCCTTCGAACGGCGACTACAATTCGATTTTAATGTCATGACATATAAACTTGTAGTTGACTAAACTTTTTAGACTTTCCATTTTTGAATGACGTAGGTTTTTTATATTAACAATGCTAGGTTATAAACACGTGCATTATACGGGTCTGAAAAATTAAATCTCATTCACTACTACAAATAGGGGTCCTAAGGAGCAGTTTTTTGCTGAGTTAGAAGCGGTTTTGAACCGCTTTATCGTACCTCGCTGTTTATCTCTCAAAAGCTATCCTTAACAGCTTACGAATGGAGCGGTGTTCAATTATGTTTACAGCGGTTCTGTTCTTTTCATGGAATCAGCGGTTTTAGTCAAATTAGTCAACAATATCCAGCATCATATATTGAGCTTTATCTTTATACCTAATAATAGTATTCAGGTTTATACCTAAAATTAAAAGCCATCCAACAACAAAATAAAAATTATCCAGCAACAAAAATTCAAATTTTATACAAAAATCCAAATACTAACAATATCAAAATAGATAATTACAAGATTAACGTGTATGAGTATCATTTGGTCCCTTGCAAACAATCTATCAAAAAGTTTCGGCATTAATCTCGTAATCAAATCATCAAGGTCATTCAGTTTGTCCACTGCCAAGTCTTGCCAGAAAAATAAATAAATACAAGTTATAATAACCTCAACAAACCAAAACAACCCAAAATAACTGGAACAAACCAAACAACCCAAAATAACCTGAACGTTACAACCTTATAAGAACCCGAGCAAACCAAGACCCAGCCTAAACTAACGCAAAGTAAAACCAAACAAACCAACGCAAACTAAGTCAAACACAAACCGAACAACACGACTCGAACTAACTCAAACCAAAAAATAAAGTAACCCAAACAAGTATAGTCTTACTTTTTGAACACCTAAAAAAGCTAACATTTTTTTAATTCAATTATGTATAAGCCCGAAAATGAACAACCTCAACACTTTCTTTTTTTATTACATCTAAACCCAAAAACCAAACACCTCAAACTCCTTTTCTTTTCAATTATATCTAAACCCGAAAACCATACAAACCGGCCCAAGCCCAAACAACAAACCCGACTTGGTAGTTCAAACATATAGTGTACTAAACAAAATTATAAACAAATAGAAACTACTTATAAGGTCGGATTGAGTTTGAGGATTATAGACAAATTCAAACATATGTTTTATAACCATGTACCCGTGTTCATAATTGCCTTTTTGTTGTTTGCACTACAATAAAAATAGTATAATTAATTAGAAAAAAAAACATTCGCAAATACTAATTAACTAGCAAATTATAAAATATACGTTAACCATTTTTCATGTGAATGCTCTTTCCCCAAAAGCTTCTTCAATTAATCTTCTTTTGAGCCATTAGTTCTTCATCCTTATCTATGGTTTTTTTTTTTCACCATTGGTTGTTCAACGTTTAGCTCCTTTCGAAGTTGCTAAACTTGATTATCTTCTAGATTAGTGCACTAAATAACAAGCAATTTTTTATAATAAAACCATACACACATGTATTACTAAATTGAAATGATTATTACGAAAGTATTGATGGCATCATTATCCATGTATTAAAAATATATGAAAGTTCATGAATTTTAAGTTGATCATTTTGGAGCGGGAAAGGTATATAAGGTGGGATGTCATTAGTGCTTCTCGGTGCACCATTACTCAGGCACTTTCTCAAGCCACTCGTTGACTCGTGGGGTGACTTGGTGTTCAAAAACTACAGATAAACAAAAAATATATATTAAATACTAATACAAGAAAATATACACAAAACCTAATTAACCGAACTAAAACCAGGTTAACCAATTTAGCTAAACCAAAACCAGGTTATCCAATTTAACCGAACCAAAACCAGGTTAACCCATTTAACCGAACTGAACAATTAACCGATGGTTCGATTAAGCCAAAACCCATCAACAGAACCTAACACTTAACTTAAGTAAATCGTTTACTCCCCCCCCCCCCCCCTATACAACTTATAATCAGCCAAAGCATACCTTTAATGCATTTTTAGGATCCTGAGCAAAACCATTTAGGATACGAAACGCCATCATCATGTTTTTTTTTATATTTTTATATTTTTTTAGTACATATCTATTGGCTGCCATAATGTTTTACAAGTAACAAATTGCTACCAAACTAAAATTGTGCCTTGCTACTACTAGAACAATAACTAATATATGCAAATAGAGAACAATAGAGGTATATGAATACTCAAAAGTGCACACATGTTGGCTGAAATTTGGACTCGTTATATTAATATTTATTAAGGCACTATCCCTGTCTAAAATTTAATAATAAAAAGAAACTTTATTGTTCATATTTCTTAAAAATTCGCCAACCAAGCAATTGAAGTTGCAATTATGCAAATTCATGTGCATTAAAAAATTAAGGAATTCACATGTATTTAGCAATTGGGCAACCCACAAGAGACCACATAGTTATTCTAACATATAAAAATCAATGGTTTCAAAGCATTACCTTTTTGAGCAAAAAGCTTCAAATTGAGAATGAACCAAGTTAGGGTTCGTCGTTTAGGGCTATTTAATAGAGTAAAAAACTTCAAATTGATGAATTAAGTGCGTGATGTAGGGTTTGGAACGAAGAAGAAAATGGACGATAACATCTCCTTGTGAAATTTGGGGACTTGAATAGGGTATGGTGGAGAAGAGCGCTAACTTCTCTTTATGTGTAACATTCGTCAATTTCAGACTCGAAAACCAGCCTATTAAAAAATAAATTTATGGTATTTCATTTTATCTTATTTGGACCATTGTTATTTAATTCAAGTCAATAAATTTATTAGTTTATTTAGTATTCGATCAATTATTTTCATTACATGTCGCCCAGATTAGTTTCGTTTATTTTATCAAATATTATAACCATCTAGCATGTGCAAGATCCACCCCTAAACTATGTTAGTTCTCACTTGATTCAGCAACCAAACCCCAAGGACTACTTTACAAATTCCCAAAAAAATAATTTTTCTTTTTCCTCCTTTCTTCCTTTACACTGTCAAACAACCCCCTTGCTTTCTTGATCCATACTTCACGCCAGAAATCACAGAATTAACACCACTAAATCGTTAATGGGATTATCACGCACTCAATTACAGCTTTAATCGCATTTTGACAGTTAATTGATATGCTAATTTCATCAGACAAATGGCGGCCTAAACGATCCTCAATACGCTATTAATACATGTTCTTAAGCCAATTACCTCGTCCCACAACATCTTCAAAGTATTCTGAATCAAACCCCTATATAAATTAACGCTCAGAAGTCGTTTAAAGTGGAGTTTCAATCCCGTGTTTAAGCCTAAACCCTAAGTGGCCAGTCACCCTCAATTTGGATTCAATTAAGGTAATTTTAAAGGGTTCCGGAACGAAATTTGATGCTTAACGAAAGCCCTCTGTCAATTTTAGTTGACAAAGTATAATTCTTGTTCAATTTGGGATCATATTGATCTAGAGCTTATAGTCAATTTGGGTTTAATTTTCAGTTCTATATTTATATTATATTTTTCCGTTTGATTATTTGCATAGGTAGACACCAGCTCAAGTGGCTGGTGCAATTTTATAATACTTGAAACCAGGCCAGGGGCATGGGTTCGAACCCCCCGGATTGGTTTTGATGCTTTTCTTTTTATTTAAGCATTATTGTTTAACCTATAATCATGTGAACAATTATTATTGTTTATACTCAGTTAACGAGCCGAGCATCGTTAAAACTCTCAAACTAAATTTTCGTTTAAATATTTTTCGTATATATATATGTGTGTGTGTGTTTGTGTGCGCGTGTGTAATTTTTGTTTAAATCTTTTCCGCATATATATAATTTTTTATGAATCTATATATTTCTTCTACAACTTAACCTAATCTAATAAACTAAAAATAATGAAGAAAACGAATTAAAAATCGACTATTCATGTATCACCAAGACTTTTCGAATTTTCAATTTTAAACCATAAGTGTAAATGAATATATAAATAAAGAAAACGAATTGAAACTCGAATATTCATGTATCACCATGACCTTTCGAATATAATAATAATTGAATTTATATATAAAGAAAACAGGTTGAAACTCGACAATTCATGTAATAGTACAACTTTTAGAAATTTAAATGAATATAATAACATAGAAAACGAATTGAACTTGACTCTTCACATATCCATGACTTTTCAAAACCACAATATAAACAATTGAGTCTTTGGAATCACACATTGTATGAATTATCATAACTTTTATGTTCCAATAAAAATCAGAAATGTGTAATCAAATCCAACCGAAAGTTGGGTTTCGTGTATCACCATGACTTGACAGAATTTTGATTAAAACACACAAATCAAAATACGTAATCAAATCAAACCAAAAGTTGGGTATTCGTGTATCACCACTTTTTGTTAGACTTTTAGTTAAAACACATTTTAAAACATTGAGGGTCGGAGTCACACGTCACATGAACCATCTAGGGAAAAAGGTATAAGGGTAAATAAACAACAAGAAAAGATAAAAGAATTAACATCATATTATTTTTCATCCTTTTTTAATTATATTTTTTATTTATAGTTGATTATATTTTTAAATAATAGAAACATGATATTGTTAAAAAAAACGTTACACAAATTTAAATATATTAAACAAAAACTACATAAATTAACCAAATACACAAATTACAGAAATTACATCAAGTACATAAACTACACAATATATTTACTATTATTATAAACAAAAATGATGGTTGAACCACATTACCCCTAATTGGCCTAATATTCTACCATGTGGCACCCTATCTTTGAAGCTTTAGCTTGTTAATATTACTAATTAAAATTAAAATAAAGAAATAAAAACCTTCCTTAACTAAATGTATTCCTTGATTTTTTAAATATTTAGTTATAAAATTAATCATCAACTAATCATAATAGTTGTTTTGACTTCTTTCTTCTAGGGAAACAAAATTTCATTATCAATTAATAATTAGTGATTTCTTTTAAGTTATGTACAACTAATTACGTAGACAACTAATATACAGTAGCTATTACTTATCGTAAAATTTGTTTATTTCTATAATAACCTTTTGAATTTCAGTATCAGCATCAACTTCAAAAACTAAATTTCTTAGGTCTCCTTCATTCCTTACTACTAAATACCTTTATTTGATAGTGTCCGTACTCACAAACACACCTGAAGAAACTTTCATAGCTCTACTCCTCCTCAATCAATTTACTTTAATTACAACAAGTCCTACATCCAAGTACGTATTTTATATTGCGCATCATATATTAATACAATATTCTTCATACTTTTAAGCATGTGTGAATTACGTGTATATCAACTAGGTGTCTTCTTAGTTGCCTTTAAAACCGTTAAACCGGCCAAACTTATCATTTTGAAATGAAAACTCGCCTTTATAAAGTGTTATACATATTTTATATACTTGGGTTAAAAGAGTTGTATTGTACGTGGTTTTTATATAAAATTTACATGTATCTATTGGGTAATTTACATTTACCTATTGGGTGATAATTTTTTATAGCTCCCATATAAAACATGCATAAATAATTTCATCACTTCATAACTAAATAAATTAATATGTAAAATAAAAAGTAATTGCCCGTTAAACTAGAATATTAAAATGAAGTTGTTTATAAAAAAATGACCGTTCATCACAGATACAACAAACACGAAGGTGGTACCCACTAAAAATTGTGTAAAATCATATGACAAATGGTTTGGTTTACAAGTTTTATAATTCCGGATCGTATAAACCAAACTAGACTGTATGAGGTGGTTGGTCAATTTTAATTTATGTCATGTTGTTTATGCTTAATGCTATTTTATACTTCTTTTATCATTCATATGATTCCTTATATAAATGTATATTTTTGTTAAATTATAAGGCGATGTCTAAAAGTTCAAAAGCTCACCTTATAGTTTCGAAGAACGATGTTTCTAGCAGGAGTTATACAACAAAGTATCATTTGTCTACTTGCTTATAATTAAATTTTGGGATATGTTTATTTTATACTACAACTAACATATAACATTGTACCTATTTTTTTTAATGCTTCAGTTGATGCATCTGAAAGTCCGTTGTCAAACATTTCAAATGGCATTCCATCGTTATTGATTTTATTAACTTGAATTTAATTTGAAAAATAAAAATCAATATTTAAATTTACCAAGCATATTTGCTTTAATTATATCTTTCTTACGGTCTTTAATACGAACAATGTCTATATAGTCTGATGTTGCAGAAAAAAGAAAACAATGAAAACTCATCCTTAATATAATATATAAACAAAAAATATGGTTGTGTCACTTGGCATTTAATTAGACTATCTTTATGGCACTTGGCACTTTAAGGTTCCAAATAAAACTATATCACATCTCACATTGCTCCAATAAGGAATCAAGAAGAAAGCCAACATTTATAAAAGACAAGGTAATGCATCAAACTTATCATTATCATTAGGCGACACATGAACTATTGTGTATAGCTACTTAGCTTTAAAAATATTTAATGTAATCCCAACTGATTTTTTCGGGTTCTTTTTGCCATTTGAAAGCTGGTTTACGAACAACCAACCATTTATATTTTATTTTTTTGATTTATTTGTTGGTTGGACGACCAATATGGTCTGGTTTCTAAACACTGCTTTTATCTCAAATGGGTTAAAATATTAAATTAGTTGAATTTTATTTGTTAACAAAAATCAAAATAAAGCGCTATTTATTTATAAATGAAATAACTAGATAAAAGTGACTGAAAGTTAACATGACCCGCCTATTTCGAAACTTATATTAATAATGATGTGCTTTAATCTAGATATGACACACTAAATGTGATTATATAAAGCCAACCTTAAATAATCTTTTTTCATTGATTAAACCACTTTAAAAATTGTGAAACTTTTAACATACTTTGGGGCCGGGTTATTCTCCAAAATTTAATTTTGAATATACTTTCTACAAAAAAAATTTTTTAAGTTTCATTTCAAAAACATAAGTATCAAATATAATTTATTTTCCTAATAACTTGATTAAACATAACTCGAATCAATCCATTCAAAACTAAACAGGTCGAAATTGCCACAATATGTAATGGATCATTTTGAGTTGCTAACTAACTATATTGGTTGCATGTTTTATATAGTTCTATTTTTTATCGACTATATGTTTTTGAATTTCCAAGTGACTATATATAGTGACCTTTTGTTTTGTATAACAAATAAAAGGATTTTTGTGGCACTTGAGACCTAATTTGACTATCTTTGTGTCACTTGACATCTTAAGACTCAAAAGAAAACTATACCATATTGCTCTAAAGAGAAATAAAAGAGGAAGCAAAATGAGTATGTACATGTATTTTGTACAGTTTAATATTCTACATCATTTGATAAAAACACAAAGATAAAAATGAAGACATAATAATATAGAGAGGGGGGGGGGATAGACACGGTAAAGTTACAAATAAAACAATAAATGTTGTATAAAAAGAAAATATTTAGACATTTAGAATTTTCATTTTCATATTGTTTAATATGTAATATAATATACAATATAATACATATTTATATAAACATTTAACACATTTTTGATTTTCTTATAATGTCGTTGTTTAAATAACTTTATTTATTCCAACCCGTGTTGCACACGGGTACATAACATAGTATATATATATAATACATGATTAAACATTTGTAATTTCTTTGTATAGGAAATTATATACAAAAACAAATAAGAAACAACTTACCCAAACTACATGAATTACCAAAATTACACAAATGACAAAAACTACACAAATTACTAAATTTACCCATAATACACAAATTACGCCTGGTATACAAATTACCCAAATTACTACAAATACAAATGACTTAAATTACCCAAATAACATCAAAGTCGATTACTCAAATTACATTAATTATCAAAATACATAAATTACCTAGATTACAAAACTACACAAATTAGAGAAATTACTTCCAATACACAAATTATTCGAATTACTACACAAATGCCATAAATTACCCAAATATGAAATACAGAAAATGGCACGAGACCCCAAGTGATAAAATGTATTACATATACGGATTATTGTAAAAAACATTACATTTCTCGTTTTTTTTTTCTAAATATACATATATTAGTTATTTTAAAAGTTATAATTAATAGGAAAGAGAATATAAAAAAATGAGAGAGAAACAACAATTAAAATATGAAAATAATAAAATACTATAATGCCTTTTTTTATTTGACATATTTACAAATTTTGTCCTTTAAAAAAATCAAATTACGGTTCGTGTCCTTTTTTTACTTTCCTTGCAGGCGGTGTACTTTAAACTTTTTTTTTCTACAAGTTTTGTCCTTTACGCTAACTGGGTTAGAAAAAGTCAGTTAAATCCCCTCACGTGAGGTGCATGTGAGGGCATATTGGTCTTTTTGCCTACTCTGCAACTTCTTCTTCTTCTTCATTTTGCAGATCTTTACATTCCCTTCATTTCTCTCTTATTTCTCTCTCTACGCCACCAACAATGGGAACAACCATTCCATCATGGCTTCAAATACTACTTCAAGTATTTCAAACAACCACATCACCCCAAGCACCAGCACCACAACCACTAGTAGTAGCACCACCACCAAGTGTCACCGTCACCACTACCATTCCAACCGGTCACGGATGATGTATATGATTGGTCAGAAAAAGAAGAAAAAGAAAGACCATGATATTATTATTGATGGCAATAATAATAATAATAATAATAAGAATAATAATATACTTTTGAAACGAAGCAAGTCGTCAGCAACTTACTTAGACGACAACTTAACCAGCCCACACAAACGTGGGTTCTAGTCATTCATCCACTTACAAAAACACCCCAAAACTCACAGAGACATTTCGTCGAACATCTTACATGCATCCAATATCAGATCTAATCAAACCGACAGTGAAATCATCGTGGTTGAAGAAACCGAAACCGAAAGCCCATGTCCGTACGACCGGAAGGTATCCAGATCCAGATCCAGATCCGTCAGGTGCGGCAGCCGGAGCTTCTCCGGCGACTTCTTCGAGCGAATCTCAATCGGGTTCGGCGACTGCACGCTGCGGCGCGTGGAGTCACACCGCGAAGGGAAGCCAAAACACGCCGCCATGCGCACCGGCGGACAGGAATGCATTAAGGAGAGAGTCCAGTGCGATGGCTTGTTCAGTGGGTTTATGATTACGTCATCGTCCTCGTCGTCTTATTTTGTGGCTTCAAACCCTAAGGTGACGTCATCGGTGGCCGGAGCAGATCACGGCGAGCAGCATTAACGGAGCCGGAGCTGGGGGTGGGCGTTGGTGATGGTGGTGGCGTAGAGAGAGAAATAAGAGAGAAAGGAGGGGAAGGTAAAGATCTGCAAAATGAAGAAGAAGAAGAAGAAGTTGCAGGGTAGGCAAAAAGACCAATATGCCCTCACATGCACTTCACGTGAGGGGATTTAACTGACTTTTTCTAACCCAGTTAACGTAAAGGACAAAACTTGTAGAAAAAAAAAGTTTAAAGTATACCGCCTGCAAGGAAAGTAAGAAAAGGACACGAACCGTAATTTGGCTTTTTTTAAAGGACAAAATTTGTAATTCTGTCTTTTTATTTTAATATATGAATGATGTGGATTAATGTAGTCAACATAATAAGTTTTAAAGTTTTTAAACTCAATATGATTGTTGAAAAAAATCCATCTTTTGTGTGTGTGTGTAAATGTGTATGTATGTATAAAACCCGACCGAACCCCCCCCCCCCCCCAACCCCCCAAACACCGTCTCCTATAAAGCTAACAACAATCTCAATATATCCTCTAAAACAAATATCTTGAAAGGGTAGGTCAATCGGCGCTAACAAGATCTAAGGTGTATAAATCCCCACGCTGGGTGACCCCCTTAATGCACATCAGAGGAGGTAGTTGTATCCCGTTAACCCTCGACGCGATTGAGTGAGGGAATCACACCAAAATAGTCAAATATTTAATCATGTTTTAGACAACATACTAGTTTTTGTTCTCTTTGAAAGATTGAATTATAAGATTAACGTTTATAAAGGTATCCACTTAACACTACTTAAATTCGAAATTGAAATTAAGAGAAAGGTTGGGTAGCTGTTTCTAAACCATAAACTCTACATATTAGCCATCTGTTTAAGAGACGCAATTACATTGTGAAATTAGATAAGAGAAAATATGATTACTAAGGAAATTATTTATTGTTGGTTTTGTGTGATATTGTTGACCGAAATTTGTTGCTTAATCACATATAGTTGTACCCGAAATTAGAAGCCATATAGATCGTATATTCCATATGTTGCAGTAAACATGTCCTAATTTGTGGTAAAGATCTTTTGGAGTATCGGATAAGGCCAGATACTGCTTCTCTCCATCGTATGCGGCAAACTGGATTCCTTAAAAAGTATCTACAACCTTTTGGGGATGTCCACTAGCTATCAAATTTTAACCCTTTCATTTGTCAACCCTTGTATATATGTTGAATATTCTAAAACCATTTCAACACCCCCTCTACTTGCACTATTAAATTTCTTAACTATGCATATATAAATACGTACAACATATCAACAAACAAAAACATAAAATCAAACCGGAGAGATATCATTTAATTAGAGATCGAGTAACAACAATGCCTGCGATTGAAGGTTCACCGGGAAGCTCCATGCATGGAGTGACCGGCAGAGAAGCAGTGATGGCCTTCTCAGTGGCGTCTCCGGTGGTGCACACGGATCGCACTGCGAAATTCGACCTACCGGTGGATTCTGAACACAAAGCAACGGTGTTCAAGCTGTTCTCATTTGCAAACCCTCACATGAGAACATTCCACCTCTCCTGGATATCATTCTTCACCACCTTCGTGTCCACCTTCGCGGCGGCTCCGCTGGTGCCCATCATCCGGGACAACCTGGACCTGACGAAAGCGGACATAGGGAACGCAGGTGTGGCGTCCGTCTCCGGTAGCATTTTCTCCAGGCTGACCATGGGAGTGGTTTGCGACATGTTGGGGCCTCGCTACGGCTGCGCCTTCCTCATCATGCTGTCGGCTCCCACAGTGTTTTGCATGTCGTTCGTTAGCGACGCGAGCGGGTACATAGCCGTCAGGTTCATGATCGGGTTCTCGTTAGCGACGTTTGTGTCATGCCAGTACTGGATGAGTACCATGTTCAACAGCAAGATTATCGGGCTGGTGAACGGGACAGCGGCCGGTTGGGGGAACATGGGGGGAGGTGCCACTCAGCTCCTTATGCCGGTGTTGTTCGAGATCATCAAGAAGGCCGGCGCGACACCCTTTACCGCGTGGAGGATCGCATTTTTCATACCGGGGTGGTTTCATGTAATCATGGGCATACTTGTCTTGACTCTTGGTCAGGATTTGCCTGATGGCAACCTCGGTGCCCTTCAGCAGAAGGGGGACGTTGCCAAAGATAAATTCGGCAAGGTACTAATTAATTAATTAATTTCTTCTTAATATTTTAACTTTAACCTTTATTCGCCTTATTAGATTTTATGGTATGCTGTGACAAACTACCGGACATGGATATTTGTTCTTCTCTATGGTTATTCAATGGGCGTCGAGCTTACAATTGATAACGTGATTGCTGAATACTTCTACGATAGGTATATTATATGTTTCTATTCATAAATAGCTCAATAGTTAAATTAACAAAGTGTTGCTAAAGTGAAGAAATAGTCACTTTAGATGTGATGAATTATATAACTCTATTATCATTTAGTTAAATTCAGTTTTAAATTGCGTGTTATTATAGGTTTGACCTAAAGCTCCACCTTGCTGGAATCATCGCGGCTTGCTTCGGAATGGCAAACCTTCTAGCTCGTCCCTTTGGAGGTTTTACATCGGATTTCATGGCGACACGATTTGGAATGCGAGGTCGCCTCTGGAACCTATGGCTTCTTCAAACTTTTGGCGGTTTGTGCTGCCTATGCCTTGGCTTAGTGAACTCGTTACCATTAGCCATCACCTTTATGATGCTCTTTTCCATCGGAGCACAGGCGCATGCGGTGCCACATTCGGCATCATTCCGTTCATCTCCCGGCGTTCGCTTGGTATCATATCAGGAATGACGGGGGCCGGTGGGAACTTTGGATCAGGGCTAACACAATTGATTTTCTTTGCCAATGCATCTTTCTCAACAGAAAAAGGGTTGACGTACATGGGTATCATGATCATGCTTGTTACAATTCCTGTGAGTTTTGTTCACTTCCCTCAATGGGGGAGCATGTTTTTTCCTCCTAGTCAAGATATCATCAAAGGTAGTGAAGAGCATTACTATGAATCTGAATGGACCGAGGAGGAAAAACAGAAAGGGATGCATCAGGCAAGTCTTAAGTTTGCCGAGAACAGCCGCTCAGAGCGTGGCAGGAGGGTGGCATCGGCTCCAACGCCACCGGAAAACACTCCCAACCATGTTTGATCACTACAACTTTCAAATAAAGATTGCATGTTTAGTTGAATAGTAACCAAAAGAAGCAATTTGGTTCATCTTTTCCACAAACAAAACAATTCCGCCTGATTTAGCAATATGGGGATGCCCTAACAACCAAAGGGATTATGATTTCTAATTAATCTTATCTGAAAACAAACTTGTTATAAGTGTCTATTAGTGAGTCTTAGCTTTATTTTTCCAAACCACATGTTTGAACAATATAATAAATGTATTTCATGTATACTTGTACTACCGTATCAATCAGTAATACCGTTTTATCTAGCATTATACCTGATTCGTTGAAAAGATAACTAACTTAAAGACTCAAAACGAACACATTAGTTAGCAAATTGCAAGCCACTTATAAAACAATCTAAACTTTACAGGCATCCCAACTCCCAAGTTAACATTCTTACTAATAGTCAACCATAATTCATGGGATTTGTTATCAATGATTGTTTGTATTTTTAGATAGTGTATATGTTATTTTAGGACCATATTCATAGGAGATGTTTAGCCTATTTTGTAAGGCCCCGTTACCGGTAACCCTACTTTCGTGTTGGATTTACTCATAAGCACAGTTCTAAATATCAGAGTTAATTAAAACATTTATGCGGAATATAAAACTTTCATTAAACATTACATAATTCATAACTTGTCTCAAAACATCTTTTGTCTTTCACATTAAAGCATTAAAATTAGAACATCATAAGTCTTCAGATGCCAGACTCTTGTTCAGTGCCACGTGTCTCCTCAAGCGAGCTGCCTCATCCTACTCACCTGCGTGCATACCCTCGAATATTAGTAGGGTTCGATTCCCTCTTCGTTACCATACAACCATACATCGTACCTCGAGTATTATTAGGGCTCGGTACCCTTTTCGTAACCATACAACCATCCTTTCCTTCTTTTATTAACTTTATCACATTCATACACATAAGCATACATATCATACTTACCTTAACTTAGCGTTACAACCTGACAGTACGTGCAATATGCGAAGATCGTTCACGTACCATCAAGCAATCATTCATACATTTCACATTATTCACATAAGGCATACACTTATCTCTTAGGATAAGCGTATTAACAAACATATTAAGTATGCACACAGCCCCGAAAACATAACACATAAATGGGGCTAGAAACTCACCTGAACACGGTTACGTTCACCGTTAATCGTAATCCCTTTCTTCAGTTGTGCACGGCTGACTGTATAACAAGTATACGTATCAATTAACTATCACTTCTCATAATGTATCTCTATCTTTATATGACCCACAACGAACGGGGGTCCGGGGGCAGCGCCCCTGGCAGCGGGGTCTAGGGGCGGCAGCCCCTAGCAGGGTCCAAGGGGCAGAGCCCCTGGCTGGGGTCGAGCTGTCTTAACACATTTTTCATTAGATTTTTAATTTATTTTCTAAACGAACTTGGCTTTAGGCGAAGTTAAACCTCAGGCGAACTTAGCTTTAGGCGAAGTTAAACCTCAGGCGAACTTAGCTTTAGGCGAAGTTAAACCTCAGGCGAACTTAGCTTTAGGCGAAGTTAAACCTCAGGCGAACTTATCATCAGGCGAACTTAAACCTCAGGCGAACTTGTCATCAGGCGAACTTAGCTTGCAGGCGAAGTTCATCGCTTGAAGGCGAAGTTGCCCAGATGAAGGCGAAGTTGCCCAGATGTCCGCTGTTTCGGTTTCTGATCAACATTTCGGGCGATTTTAACACCCTTGTTAAGGTTCAATACTACCCACTACACTTCCCGACCATTTTCGGTCGTTTATACACTAAAAGCTCGGATCTTTAAACTTCCAAGATCAAGAATCATACCTTTTGAGCTTGTTTGGATCTCGTTTATCTTGGTATCACCACTAATCTTTCTCTCTTACCCGGACCTCGCTCGATCCTTCCTTCTTTCTCGGCCCGGCCGGCGGCGGTTTTGGGTGTGCTTGGTGTGTGTGTATGTGTGTGTTTAGGAGGGTGGGGGAAAATGAAGATATTTTGGGATTTTGGGGGTATTTATATCCCTGAAATCCCATTCTCATTTAACCCATCTCAATTAATCCAAGTCCAAGACCCGCTCCTTCCCCAACATTAATAAATTACGCGAAATCACTAAACATAACTTCCTTTATTCATCATTAAAATTTTAGGATGTTACATATTTATTATTGTAATTATTTTGAGCATAATCAATCTTGGAGACTTTCATGGTATCAGCCTAATTGACGATCCTTTCTCCTAAAGTTACCTATCATGTCTTCCTCATCTTCTATCTCCGGCGACTCTGCCACCACCGTCCCACTTCAAACCCTTCTTCATCTTATTCCCACTAAACTCGTTTCCACCAACTATCTGCCCTGGAAAAACCAAATCACTCCTGTATTGTCTTTTCAAAATCTCATAGGTTTTATCGATGGAAGATATCCATCTCCAGCCGAGACCATCATCACTGATGGTAAGAACTGTGCAAATCCTGCATATATCACATGGAAAGAATCTAACCAGAAGGTCCTCCTCATCATTCAGGCCACCTTATCGAAAGAAGCAATGTCTGAAATCATTGGTTTAACCACCGCTAGACAAGTCTGGCTTGCCCTCGAAAATGCCTACAGCCAACATTCGTTGGAGCGTATGCATACTCTTAATGATATCCTTCGTCAAATGAAAAAAGGTTCTTCCACAGTTTCCGAGTATGGTTGCAAATTCAAACTTATTTGTGATCAACTAGCCGCCATTGGTTACCTGGTGAAAGAACATGATAAAACCCACTGGTTTCTTTGTGGTCTTGGATCTGCCTTCGAGACCTTCTCCACAACCCATCGAGCCCTCCCTTCATCCTCGTTTCGTGACTTGCTGTCCAAGGCAGAAAATCACGAACTGTTCTTGCAAGCTATAAATGTTCCTACTGCACCACAAGCTGCCTTTGTTGCACATCAGTGTCGTACCAATAATTCCTTTCGAAACTTTCAAGGATCTTTTTCTAACCGCGGTCGTTCGCGGGGATCGGGTCGCGGTCGCGGTCGTGGTCGTGGACCACCAAACTGCCAACTATGTAAAAAGGATGGTCATTCTGCTACTTCATGCCCAAGCCTTTCCTCCTTTGCTCAGCGTGCTCCTACTATTGATGCCAATCTTGCATAAGCATTTCACGCTCAGTGCCATGTTACAGAAAACTCTCCAGATTGGCATGCGGATTCTGGAGCAACCGCTCATATGACCCCAAACCAAGAAGATCTTGCTGCCATCTACGGTAATACGGGTAATAATTTTGTCACTTTCGGAAATGGACAATCCCTACCAGTATCTAACATTGGTGTTACCACTGTCAACAACAAGATCTCGTTAAGAAATGTGCTTGTGGTTCCTCATCTTACAAAAAGTCTTCTATCTATTATCTATTAGTAGACTCACACATGACTCTCCTGTTGATGTACTTTTTTCTAATGACTTCTTTCACATTCAGGATCGAAAAACGAAGGAAGTTCTAGCAAGAGGAACATGTGAGAATGGTTTTTACATTCTCCGGGAAGGGCAGCAGGCATTTATGGCATCTTATTCTTCACAACATCTAAAGGCTTCGTTTGAAAGGTGGCACAGCAGACTTGGTCACGTCTCTTTTGATATTATTTCTAAGATGCATAAAACTGGTTATTTGCATGTTACTTCTTTATTACCGAAACCGGGACTTTGTTCTTCTTGTCAGTTATCAAAGTCACACGTTTATCGTTTGATTTAAATCATAAATGTTCTATGCATGCTTTGGATTTAATACACTGTGATCTTTGGGGACCCGCTCCCATTATTTCTTCAGACGGTTACTATTATTATGCAGTTTTTATTGACGACTATTCTCGCTTTACTTGGATCTATCCATTAAAACGCAAATCTGAGTTTTATGATGTGTTGATGGTTTTTATACCGTTTGTGCAAAACCAACTTTCTTGCAAAATCAAAGTTTTTCAAAGTGACGGTGGAACCGAATTCACTAATAATCGGGTACAACAATATTTTCAAGAACATGGTATTCACCACCGGCTCTCATGTCCACACACACCCGAACAAAATGGAAGAGCCGAAAGGAAACACCGGCATATAACCGAAACTGGCCTCGCAATGCTATTCAACTCTCAAGCTCCGGCAAATCTTTGGGTGGATGCTTTTGCCTCTGCAACCTTTATTATAAACAGGTTACCCACCCCCTTATTGTAACACCCCGACCGATGGCGGATTATACATCGGGGCGCTACGAATTGTTTCATTACTCGCGACACTATTTGGGTGTCAATATTTAATAAATACATTTCATTGCGCATGCGCATAACACACCAGAAAGTAACAAAAATCACATATCATAACTCATAATATTCAAATACATAAATTTGTCTTGTTATATTTTAAACTAGGTCCAAAGTAAAAGAAAACATCCTACGTGTCCTCGAGTTTCCAAAAGCAGCTACAGCAAACCTGAACATGTGTTAAAATAAAACGTCAACACTTGCGTGTCGGTGAGAAATCAAGTTTAATAGATATAAATAGATAATAACAAAGCACTGCGCGCAACATGTGTATAACTGGTGTTCAACATAGTGTGTAAACAGATTGTGATCAAGCCTAAATAGATCATAGCTCATAGTTCATAGCGTGCTCCAAATCGAGCAAAAACAAATAATCATTCGTGTATGTGCAAACAAACCAAGAAAATCGTAACAATAGGTCTCCCGTGTTCATCTAATGGATCCATGAAAACTTCGGAATAGGCCGATCAAAGCGGTTAATGATCAACACATACAAATATACAACACTAGTAAACGTCCATAACACATGGGTTTTGCGCACAAAATTTCATAAACAGGTTTAAGACTCAAGTTGTACGAACACATGAACATCCCAAAACGTTAAAAATAAAAAGGGATTAGGTACGAGATTACTCACATGTAAAAGGTGCGTTGAAAGATAATGCAAGAACCAACTTTTAAACAAGCGAAAGTTAACCTATAAATAAGAGGTTATTGGTTTAACGATTGGTTTTAATGTCTCGAATATATGCAAGTCACTTAAACAAATTATAAAAAAAAAATTATATATTATATATTTACCGAGATTTCTGGGCAGAAGGAAGAGAAGACGGATTGCAAAGAGGGGAGTTGGAGGCGTCGCTGAGGATCTTCGGCTGAGAGTAAGGGAGAAAGATTTTGGAGAGTGTTTAAGTGTTTGAGTGTAGTGTTTAAATATCCAAGAAATTAGTTTTATTTATAGGAAAACCCTAGGGAACACATCCCTTGAATTGGGGAAAAAGATCTTATCAAATCAAAGCAAAAGATATCAAAAGCAAAAGATATGGTGGCAGCTGCAGGGGATGGGGAAGGCTGACAGGTTACTGTTCATAGCATGGGAGGGGTCAGTCAAAGTACTGTACAAGACATGGAAAAGAAGATTTTAAAAGATTATGCCAGTTACTTTTTCTAACAACCAAGAGGGTTGGTAAGCAAGCTGCGCCGAAAGTGACTTTTCGGACAGATGTCAGATCTGGCCTACTGTGCCCATACCTTGGCAGGTATAGCACAGAAGGTAAGATATTTCAAAAGCATACAGGCTGGCTGGCTTAAACTGGAGAAAAGACTTAAGTGTCTAGCGCGAGAAGGCTTGAGTGCGCTAGGGCGAAGGCAGACAGAACAATCCTTAGCGCGCCGCGGGAAGAACTACAATCCTTAGCGCGCCGCGGGAAGAACTACAATCCTTTGCGCGTCGCGGGAAGAACTACAATCCTTAGCGCGCCGCGGGAAGAACTACAATCCTTTGCGCGCCGCGGGAAGGACTACAATCCTTAGCGCGCCGCGGGAACAGTTCGCCTCGCGTATCGCAGGAACAGCTGGTCTCCACGCAGGCTTCCTTGTAAGGAGTCTGGCGCGTGGAGCTGCGCAGACATCCTTAGGCGGGAAGAACCAAAGGACAAGCAAAGAGTTAAGAGAAAAAGGGGCCGGACGGCGACAAGAGAGAAAAAGGGGCGGGACGGCGACAAGAGAGAAAAAGGGGCGGGACGGCGGAAAGGAATTATTATTATCATTATTATTATTAGTAATATATATATATATATATATATATATATATATATATATATATATATGATAAAATTTATAAAGATTATAATCAAATTTTAAATCTTAAAAATCGGATCCGAAAACGGGTACCTGGGTCGGGTCGGATTTGGGCAGATGTCACAGTCTCCCCTACTTTAAGAAATTTCGTCCCGAAATTTATCTCGAAGTAGGATGCGCAGAGAAAAGGTGCGGGTATTTGATCTTCATTTGATCTTCCCTTTCCCAAGTGAACTCGGCTCCGCGCTTGGACTCCCAGCGAACTTTGACAATAGGGATGCGACTGCACTTGGTTTGCTTCACCTCGCGATCCATAATCTCAACAGGCTTCTCAACGAAATGCATAGACTCATCAACTTGAACTTCATCAAGTGGTATGTGGAGGTTCTCGTCAGCTAAACATTTCTTGAGATTGGATACATGGAACGTTGGATGCACATTGCTGAGCGCGGGCGGCAGGTCCAGTTTGTAGGCAACCTTTCCCACTCTCGCAAGAATCTTGAACGGACCAACATAACGAGGTGCAAGCTTACCTTTCTTCCCAAAGCGGACAACACCCTTCCAGGGCGACACTTTGAGGAGAACAAGATCACCAACTAGAAATTCGAGAGGCTTTCGCCTGCGATCTGCGTAACTCTTTTGTCGGCTTCTGGCAGTCAGCAGATGATCACGGATCTTGGCGATTTTATCAGTTGTCTCTTGGACTAGTTCGGGTCCTGTGATTTGAACTTCACCCACTTCGTTCCAACAAATCGGTGAGCGGCACTTTCGACCGTAAAGTGCTTCAAATGGGGCCATACCGATGCTGGAATGATAGCTGTTATTATAAGAGAACTCGATTAAAGGTAGGTGTGAATCCCAATTACCTCCAAAATCAAGAACACAAGATCGAAGCATATCCTCAAGGGTTTGGATGGTTCGCTCAGACTGTCCGTCAGTCTGAGGATGATATGCAGTACTCATGTCCAAACGAGTTCCTAACGCAGATTGGAGAGATTTCCAAAAGCGAGATATAAAACGGCCATCGCGATCGGATATTATGCTCAAGGGAGTACCATGACGGCAGACAATTTCCTTGACATATAGATGCGCAAGTTGTTCAACACGGTAGGTTTCACGAATGGGCAGAAAGTGGGCAGACTTGGTCAATCGATCCACTATTACCCAAATGCTATCATGTTTGCTTGCGGTCGAGGGTAACTTGGTGATAAAGTCCATTGCTATACTTTCCCATTTCCACGTAGGAATTTCTGGTTGTTCGAGCAAACCAGATGGGCGTTGATGTTCAGCTTTTACCTTAGAACAAGTTAGGCATTTAGCTACGAACACAGCAATATCCTTCTTCATACCGGGCCACCAATAAGTAAGGCGCAAATCTTTGTACATTTTGTCAGCGCCAGGATGAATGGAATACCGAGTTTTGTGCGCTTCACTCAGTATGTCAGTGCGAAGAATCTCATCATTGGGAATCCAGATGTGATTGAGATAACAGAGAGTTCCATTCAGGTTAGGGACTAGATGCGCTTCCGCACCACACGCTAACTCGGCGCGTAGGTTGCCTTTGCTGATCAATGCGCGCTGCGCGTCGCGAATGCGCGATTCAAGATTGCTTTGGATCGGCGCGAAGTGAACCTGCGTGCGCGGCAAAATACAGTTGAGTTGACTGGGTTTGCGGCTGAGCGCATCGGCTACCACATTAGCCTTTCCAGGGTGATATCGGATCTCACAATCGTAATCGCTGATGAGTTCGTTCCATCGGCGTTGTCTCATGTTAAGTTCCTTTTGATCAAAAATGTGCTGAAGGCTTTTATGGTCGGTGTAAATGATGCACTTAGTACCATAGAGGTAGTGTCTCCAGATTTTTAAGGCAAATACAACTGCGCCAAGTTCGAGGTCGTAAGTCGTATAATTCTTTTCATGAATTTTGAGTTGCCTTGACGCGTAAGCGATAACCTTGCCTCGTTGCATAAGTACACAACCGAGACCTTGGCTGGAGGCATCACAATAAACGACAAGGTCGTCAGTACCCTCTGGTAACGTTAGAACAGGAGCTTCGCACAACTTTCGCTTGAGCGTTTGAAAGGCTTCTTCTTGCTTCGAGCCCCAAATATACGGTTTGCCTTTGTGCGTCAATGCTGTTAAAGGCAAGGCGATTTTTGAGAAGTTCGAAATGAATCGCCGGTAGTAACCAGCTAAGCCCAAAAAGGAACGGATTTCGGTAGGAGTGGTCGGTGTAATCCAGAGCTTGATTGCTTCAATTTTGGATGGGTCGACATGAATACCCATCTTGTTTACAACATGACCAAGAAACTGTACTTCGTCAGACCAAAACTCACACTTGGAGAGTTTGGCATAGAGTTGTTCGGTTCGAAGCTTTTGCAACACCAACAGAAGATGTTGTTCATGCTCGGCCTTGGTTTTGGAATATACCAGAACGTCATCGATAAACACGATCACGAATTGGTCCAAGAAAGGCCTACACACCCGGTTCATTAGATCCATGAAGATAGCGGGTGCGTTGGTTAAACCGAAGGGCATGACCAAGAATTCAAAATGACCGTAGCGGGTTCGAAAGGCAGTTTTGGGAATATCTTCTTCGCGGATACGCAACTGGTGATAGCCAGAACGGAGATCGATTTTGGAGAAACAAGAGGCACCTTGGAGTTGGTCAAAGAGGTCGTCAATACGCGGTAAGGGGTACCGGTTCTTAATGGTGAGCTTGTTCAGCTCGCGGTAATCGATACACATGCGAAACGAACCGTCTTTCTTTTTAACGAACAAAACCGGAGCACCCCACGGCGAAGAGCTAGGGCGAATGAATCCTTTATCGGTCAACTCTTGAAGTTGACTTGCTAATTCTTGCATTTCAGCTGGTGCAAGTCGATAAGGAGATTTGGCTACGGGGGATGCACCAGGAACAAGATCAACACGAAACTCGACTTCCCGAGCGGGAGGTAAACCAGAAAGATCTTCGGGAAAGACTTCAGGAAAGTCACGCACGATGGGGATTTCATGAAGTTTCTTCTTTCCTTCATCGGGTTTGACCACATGAGCTAAGAACGCGACACATTTCTTTCGTAAAAGTCTTCGGGCTTCAGTGCATGACATAAGTTTCAGACCGTTAGATGGTTTCTCGCCGTAGATATGAAGATCTTGACCATTTTCCCGAGGAATGCGAATCAATTTCTTGGCGCAGATTACTTCGGCGCGATTTTGCGAGAGCCAGTCCATACCAATAATAACATCAAAACTTCCAAGAGGCATGGGAATGAGGTCGATTAGAAAATCGTGTTCATTAAGGTTAAGCGTGCAATCTTTGATCACGGAGTTTATTATAATTGTTTCACCGTTAGCCATTTCAACTGTAAAGTTTCCGTTTAAGTTTATTCGCGGTCGCGCAAGTTTTTGTTCAAATGCGCGAGAAATAAAACTCCTATCGGCGCCAGTATCAAAAAGTATAGATGCATATTGTCCGTTAAGTAAAAATGTACCATTAACCACGTCATTATTCGCTTGCGCTTGGTGCGCGGTTATATTAAAAGCTCGTCCGCGCGCCACTTGGTTTGAAATTTGGTTAACCGGATTAGCTTGCGTAATTTGTACTTGCAGTCTCCGGCACGCGTTCCGGAAATGACTGGGGTCACCGCAGTTATAGCACGACCTGGGTCGTGGATTATGGTATGTTGATTGTGGGTTTTGCGGGTAGGTTGGTGGTGTTTGCGCGATTGGGTTGGCGGGAAGGACTCTACAGTACTCAGCAGTGTGACCAATACGGCCACATCGGTTGCATTGTCGACACGGGGCTTGAGTTGGGTGATGAAGTTTACAGGTTGGGCAAAAGGGTTGGTTTCCTGTGTAAGGTTTCTTAGTTGACGGGGCAGGGAGCGCGGAATTGGTTAAGGCATAGTTATGGACTACAGGGGGTGTTGGGTAGGTTGACAGTGGGTTAGGAGCGTGTACTGGAGGTTGGTAGGCGGGTTGCTGGACAATGAGCGGGTTGGTAAGCGCGTAGGCTTGATGATTGGGTTTGTGCCTGCGTTTGTGGTTGTTACGGTTTGAGGGTTCTGGCTTGGTTTCTGTCTGTTCTGGGACAGTCTTGGTGAGTTTGGTCTTCTCGGCTCCCCGCAGGAACAGGGTTCCTGCCCTGACATGGTTGTCGCTGAGCACAGCGGCCAACTCGATGGCGTCAGAGAGGGTTACTGGGTTCCTGGCCCATACAGAATCTTGAATTTCCATGGGGAGACCCCCAAGAAACTTTTCGATGGCGCGGCGGGAAGGGGTAACTAGGTGCGGGACAAGCAAACTTAGTTCGTGAAAGCGCGTAGCGTACTCGCGCGCTTCGCCACTGTACTGTTTCAAGTTCCAAAATTCCTCCTCAAGGCGCTTTACTTCGTTGGGAGGGCAGAATTCTCGAGTCAAAAGATCCTTGAATTCTTCCCAGAGCATGCTAGAAGCAGCCTCTGCGCCACGCGCGTGAGCTACTCCGTTCCACCATGTAAGCGCCCTTGATTCCAGGACACTTGAGGCGTATAAGGTTCGTCGGTCTGGAAGGCAATGGGTATGGAGGAAGGTGTTCTCAATTTTCTCGAGCCATTGGAGCATTACGGTGGCTCCTTCGAGCCCTGTGAATTTCGGAGGGTTACCCGCATTAAAGGACTTAATATTGTATCCGGAGGGGTTGGTATTATTTTGATTTAAGGCTTGGGCTATTGCGGCGGCCATTTCCTGGGAACGACGCTGCATACGTCTGCGCGAGGCTTCTCTCCTCTGATGACGGCGAGCTGATAGCGGAGGCATTCTATAAAAGTTTTAGTTTTTGTTACTATCTTGGTATGGGAAATCGTTTTAGCGCAAAGTATATCATTGTAAAGCTTGTTTCGCGGAGTTAAATGCTATCAAATTTTGAAGTAAAATATGAATTTAAATGCAAACTTAATACAGGTAATGAATTCGAATTGAAAATCGACAATTCATGCATCACCATGACTTTTCAAATCTTCAATTTAAAATATACGAGTAAATGAGTATTGGAGGTTGACAATTCATGTATCACCATGACTTTTCAAATCTTCAATTTAAAATATACGAGTAAATGAGTATTGGAGGTTGACAATTCATGTATCACCATGACTTTTCGGATTTTCAATGTTAAGTCCCAACAACAAACGAATATGTAAGTAAAGAAACGAACTGAAATTTAACAATAAAAATCGAAAGATCGCGGATAAAACATGAAATCATGTGCTGCGTATGCGCAAGCATATTTTATAAATATCGAGTAATTAACAATTAGCGAGCAATCATGAGATTTTTCTCATGCGCGAGAAGGGACTCTTAGGTATTCTAGGTCGTTACGTCTAACCACCTAATCCTAAAGTCACGGAGCTCTGATACCAATCTGTAACACCCCGACCGATGGCGGATTATACATCGGGGCGCTACGAATTGTTTCATTACTCGCGACACTATTTGGGTGTCAATATTTAATAAATACATTTCATTGCGCATGCGCATAACACACCAGAAAGTAACATAAATCACATATCATAACTCATAATATTCAAATACATAAATTTGTCTTGTTATATTTTAAAGTAGGTCCAAAGTAAAAGAAAACATCCTACGTGTCCTCGAGTTTCCAAAAGCAGCTACAGCAAACCTGAACATGTGTTAAAATAAAACGTCAATACTTGCGTGTCGGTGAGAAATCAAGTTTAATAGATATAAATAGATAATAACAAAGCACTGCGCGCAACATGTGTATAACTGGTGTTCAACATAGTGTGTAACCAGATTGTGATCAAGCCTAAATAGATCATAGCTCATAGTTCATAGCGTGCTCCAAATCGAGCAAAAACAAATAATCATTCGTGTATGTGCAAACAAACCAAGAAAATCGTAACAATAGGTCTCCCGTGTTCATCTAATGGATCCATGAAAACTTCGGAATAGGCCGATCAAAGCGGTTAATGATCAACACATACAAATATACAACACTAGTAAACGTCCATAACACATGGGTTTTGCGCACAAAATTTCATAAACAGGTTTAAGACTCAAGTTGTACGAACACATGAACATCCCAAAACGTTAAAAATAAAAAGGGATTAGGTACGAGATTACTCACATGTAAAAGGTGCGTTGAAAGATAATGCAAGAACCAACTTTTAAACAAGCGAAAGTTAACCTATAAATAAGAGGTTATTGGTTTAACGATTGGTTTTAATGTCTCGAATATATGCAAGTCACTTAAACAAATTATAAAAAAAAATTATATATTATATATTTACCGAGATTTCTGGGCAGAAGGAAGAGAAGACGGATTGCAAAGAGGGGAGTTGGAGGCGTCGCTGAGGATCTTCGGCTGAGAGTAAGGGAGAAAGATTTTGGAGAGTGTTTAAGTGTTTGAGTGTAGTGTTTAAATATCCAAGAAATTAGTTTTATTTATAGGAAAACCCTAGGGAACACATCCCTTGAATTGGGGAAAAAGATCTTATCAAATCAAAGCAAAAGATATCAAAAGCAAAAGATATGGTGGCAGCTGCAGGGGATGGGGAAGGCTGACAGGTTACTGTTCATAGCATGGGAGGGGTCTGTCAAAGTACTGTACAAGACATGGAAAAGAAGATTTTAAAAGATTATGCCAGTTACTTTTTCTAACAACCAAGAGGGTTGGTAAGCAAGCTGCGCCGAAAGTGACTTTTCGGACAGATGTCAGATCTGGCCTACTGTGCCCATACCTTGGCAGGTATAGCACAGAAGGTAAGATATTTCAAAAGCATACAGGCTGGCTGGCTTAAACTGGAGGAAAGACTTAAGTGTCTAGCGCGAGAAGGCTTGAGTGCGCGAGGGCGAAGGCAGACAGAACAATCCTTAGCGCGCCGCGGGAAGAACTACAATCCTTAGCGCGCCGCGGGAAGAACTACAATCCTTTGCGCGTCGCGGGAAGAATTACAATCCTTAGCGCGCCGCGGGAAGAACTACAATCCTTTGCGCGCCGCGGGAAGGACTACAATCCTTAGCGCGCCGCGGGAACAGTTCGCCTCGCGTATCGCAGGAACAGCTGGTCTCCACGCAGGCTTCCTTGTAAGGAGTCTGGCGCGTGGAGCTGCGCAGACATCCTTAGGCGGGAAGAACCAAAGGACAAGCAAAGAGTTAAGAGAAAAAGGGGCGGGACGGCGACAAGAGAGAAAAAGGGGCGGGACGGCGACAAGAGAGAAAAAGGGGCGGGACGGCGGAAAGGAATTATTATTATCATTATTATTATTAGTAATATATATATATATGATAAAATTTATAAAGATTATAATCAAATTTTAAATCTTAAAAATCGGATCCGAAAACGGGTACCTGGGTCGGGTCGGATTTGGGCAGATGTCACACTTATTAGATTTTAAGTCTCCATTTGAAGTGTTATATTGCCAAATTCCAACCTATGCAAATTTTCATGTTTTCGGTTGCCGAGTATTTCCCTACTTACAGGACTATACCAAACATAAACTTTCACCGAGAAGCGCTTCTTGCATTTTCATTGGCTATAGTCCGAAGTATAAAGGTTATCGGTGTTTGGATCCCACGACAAATCGTGTATATGTGACACGGCATGCTCAATTTGATGAAGATGTCTTTCCATTCAGTGAAAACGTTCCACCAATAAATGAGGCAAAATTAGTTATCTCAAACTATGATGAATCCTTGCCTATCTCACTGATTCCTAACCCATCTCCTATCATCCCCACACCTTCAAGAGTTACATCACCATGCAACCATGCTCCCACACCTATATGCTCTTTATGTCCCATAACCACAAATCATACCCAACCCACACAACCTGTCTCAATCACCCAACCTTCACGACCCACTACGACCCCCTCCTCTCCAGCCCACTCACCCGTTTCCCATTCACCTACAACCCTATCACCAGCCCATTCCCCTATGGCCTTCCCTTCTCCAGCCCACACCACTTCCACTCAGACCCAAACAAAACCCGCAACACCCCCTACCAGCTCTCATCCCATGATGACTAGATCTAAAAATGGAATATTCATGCCTAAACACCATGCCGATCTCTCTATATTCTCAAACAATTTGCATCATGCACTTCTTGCTGCACTGTCACACCCTCAAAATCCACTAACGGAGTTTTACCGTCAGAGGGTGTCAACTGGCAGGATCGGAATCATTAGTTATAACCAAACCAAAGAAAAACGTTTAAATGAAAGTAAGTGCGGAAGCGTAAAACCTTAATTCAAAAGTTGCGTCACGCAGGACGACTTAAAACCAAATGTAACTGTTAAAATTAAGTTTGCAGAATAAAAGTGTTTTCATTAATGCATGCTCCTAAACCGCGCGCCCGCCTCGGCTACCTGAGAATAACATACTAAAAGTGTCAACACAAGGTTGGTGAGTTCACAAGTAAAATAAGATAAATCGTTTAGCGTTTTGCGTAACCTCGTTACGACGTTTAAATGTTGCGTAACCCCGTTACGACGTTTGAGTGTGTTACCACGTTACAGCGTTTGAGTGTGTAACTACGTTACAGCGTTTAAGTGTGTAACCACGTTACAGCGTTTAAGTGTGTAACCACGTTACAGCGTTTAAGTGTTTTGCATTACCAGATAGTGTTATGTCAAATTATATATCGATAGGTAGCTAATCTATACAACAAGTATCGCTAAGTGGTTCGCGACCGAAGCTGACTGTTTATCAAGTGCCCGTCACCAGGTCCTCCAGACCATGGTAAGTGTTAGCCAAAATTTACACCCACTCAACCTCCAGTTGAGCTTAGCGTCGGGTGGGGTTTGTCAAACCCAGTAGTACTACCCAAAAGTGACTCGCTATTCCAAATATTAACCGGTCCGATGTGTGGGACTTCAAATGTTACGTATGCCGCTTAGCCTTTACAAGTGATATATAATTTATAACAAAATCTTTCATATGCGTTTATCTCAGAAAATATGTTTATCGGAGTATGTTATCTCCCCCAAGTGAAAAACGTTTGAAAACAGTTTAAGAGTGGGGTAAGTGAACTCACTGTTTGCGAAGAATATCCGATCTAGATCACCGAGTGATGCGCGTCGTAGAAAACTCTCTAGCGTTCTAAAATAACAAAGAGATTTTCTAAGTATCGGAATGTTTAACGAGTCTCTAGACTCGGCACATAATACCTATGCACGTAACATGTTTCGTGTTTCGTTTGTGAATCGTGTGTGACTTAAACAAGTAAAATTGTGATACGATACATGAGTGAGCAATTACTTTCGTGTCACGTATTAATAACATACTTATTAGCAATTATTCCCGTAGGGGCATTTTGGTCAACAAACAAAGACTAACTAACCATTATTCCCCATAAGGGCAATTTGGTCAATTCATGGCAATCAACTAGCAACTATTCCCCGCAAGGGTATTTTGGTCAAAATACAACAATTATATAAAAACTATCATATTTCATGCATTCCTATACAACTCAGCAGCTAGTTTCGTTATGACAGAATTTCTACTTGAAAGATTGCACTAGTTTACCGATTATAACGTCTCAATTAATTTACCAAAAATTACCACAGGAGCATACATATCTTAGGTTTCCAGAACATCTTTTATCTTATTTTTATTCCATATAGATTGTTCATAATGATCAAAACATTACAGCTAACTTATATCAGTCAGATTCATGCATATCAGAATCTTATTTGCAATTCCCGTTAAACGAAAAATCCAATAAATGCAAGACCACTTGGGTTTGGTTCCTAACTCAGTGAGTCAACCTCCAGAAGTGGAACCAACCCAATTGGTCTCGTAGTTCATGAGATATAACATTTACAACATAACCTAACAGCAGGTCTAACAGCTCAGCTTTGCATCACGTTTTTGTAAAATCATAAAAGTATACTTCCACTTATCCAAAAATTACGAATTTATACTTCATAGAAACTAGACTCAACCTAGTTTACTATAGTACCCACAATATCAATCAATTTTCACGTTTACACTTCGTTACAGTCAGTTAAACATCGTATATACGTCCTGTCCAGAATCTGTTCACATCAAAACTCATCATAATAACAATCTATGAACTATCATGCATCCATATAACCCTCTAGACACTATAACTACTATCCATGCATATCAATCACACCATACATACAAGATTAGGGTTTGTGTTTTAATTCAAATCAAGAACAACAATCAATCATGTATCAATATCAATCTAGTTATCAATCTATTATCCAACTAACAAGAATCATAACAATCACATACATACAAGATCGGCCGATTTAGGGTTTTCACACAACCCATCAAACATCAAAATTAAACAACAAAGAGGTAAGAGATGATCAAGTATACCTTCCTAGCACCTAGTTCTTGGATTAATCTCTTGATTTGATGTGTATATGTGTGTGATGGTGGACGGCAGCCGTGGGTCAAGAGAGGGAGAGAGAGCCGATCGGTGGTGTTGTAGGTTTAGAATAATAGGTTAGGGTTTGTTTATTAGTGATATATTTATAAACAAACAAGTTACACTCTAGTCCTTCTACTTTCAAGTGTTGTTTTTCTAGAACATTCTATCCTAACTTGCACATAATCATGACAATAATATAACACATAATCCTAACACATAGTTATCACATCATTAGTGTTTTAGTGTGCTTCGTTTATTCCTCAATCGTTTGCGTTTCGGTGCAAATCCCGAAAGACTACTACACATGTAGTAAGTGTTAAGCGTCATTTAAACCCAAGTTTAAATGTAATGAAGTATGCGTTATAGATTCAACGAACTTAAAGTTTGAATTAACGGAGTTGAGTTAACGAGGTTAACCTGAAATTGACGATTGTCACATGCACGTGATCCAAAAGGATATAAATTAGCAGCTAAACATACCAAATGGGTAGAGGCCATGGAAGACGAAATTCTTGCTCTAAAGAATAACAACACTTGGGTATTGGTACCTCGCCCTTCAAATACAAATGTGGTGGGTTCAAAATGGATTTTTTGGACAAAGTACAAATCTGATGGGAACATAGATCGTTATAAAGCTCGCTTGGTTGCTCAAGGGTTCACACAAATACCCGGACTTGATTACTCTCACACTTTCAGTCCGGTTGTTAAAGCCTCAATTGTTCGCGTTGTCCTTGCTCTTGCTACCATCTATGAATGGCCTTTACAACAATTAGATGTCCGCAATGCCTTCTTTAATGTTAATCTCACTGAAACAGTTTATATGGAACAACCACCAGGGTTTGTTAGTAGTAACTATCCCAACCATGTATGTCGATCACAAAAGGCTCTTTACGGTCTCAAACAAGCACCATGTGCATGGTTTCAAAGACTTAGCACCTTCCTCACTAACCATGGTTTTATTTGCAGCCAAGCCGATACCTCCATCTTCACTTTCAAGAAAAATGATGTGCTCGTCTATCTCCTTGTGTATGTAGATGACATAATCATCACTGGCAATAACAGCTCCTTCATACACACTTTCGCGTCTCAACTTCAAAAGGAATTCTCAATCAAAGAGTTGGGAGCCTTAGGTTACTTCTTAGGACTTGAAGTAACACACACCAAAACAGGCCTCTTTCTTAGCCAAGCTAAATATGCATATGATATTCTAGCTCGGGCAGGTTTAATGGATACTAAGCCTGTGGCTACATCTCTCTCTACATCAGAAACATTCATCTCACAGGGAAGTTTGTTTCATGATCCTACATTTTATAGATCCTTGGTTGGTGCTCTTCAATACTTACCATTACACGACCGGATTTATGCTACGCGATAAACCAAGCTAGTCAACACTTTCAATCACCCACTACATCTCACTTTCAATCAGTCAAACGCATTCTAAGATATGTGGAAGGGACAATTTCTTTCGGCCTAACCTTTGACAGACCAAGCTCTACCAAATTAGTTGGTTATTCGGATGCCGATTGGGCAAGGTGCATCAAAACGCGTCAGTCAACCTATGGTTATTCAATCTATCTAGGTGGGAACCTACTCTCTTGGAGTGCAAAGAAACAACCTACCGTCTCCAGATCAAGTTGCGAATCTGAGTATCGTGCTATGGCAAATACTGCAGTTAAGATTATATGGCTCACACATCTTCTTCGTGAACTTCATGCTTTGCCACCGGACCGACCGACCCTACTATGCGACAACAAAAGTGCCATCTTCCTAAGTCAAAATCCAGTCTCTCATAAACGGGCTAAGCATATCGACATTGACTATCACTTTGTTCGTGAATTAGTCTGTTCTAGTCGTCTTTACACTAAGTTCGTTCCATCCAATCTCCAGGTGGCAGATATTTTCACTAAGAGCCTTCCAAGACCCCTCTTTGAACGATTTCGTTCTATGCTTCGCGTTGGTCCCCCACCTGTTCGATTGACGGGGGGTAATAGTCAACCATAATTCACGGGATTTGTTATCAATGATTGTTTGTATTTTTAGATAGTGTCATGTTATTTTGGGACTGATTATATGTCCATATTCATAGGAGATGTTTAGCCTATTTATTATTGTAATTATTTTGAGCATAATCAATCTTGGAGACTTTCACCTACCGTGTCAAGCAAAGAAACGGCCACAGCTCATTCTATACGTGAAGCTCCCTCCTGAAGCTTTTTGAAGAATCTTTCAGCTTTTGATATTATCTAGGTTAGTAGGTTGCAACATGAAAATTCAAATTTTAAAAACTTTCTCCTCTCTCTATTGAATCTTCAATCATAAAGAAACTACTTCACAGATCTATACCCTGTCATTATCGAAAAGTCGTTAGGCAGAAACCTTGCCGCTAACCGTTGTGGCAGCCAACATCCTCCCGTTAACGGCTCTCGAGACAACCGAAGCTACAAGCCCCCACTGTCTCCTTCACCCACCTAAAGCATGTTTGCTATAGGTTCCTTTTCAATTTGTTATTGCTGATTTTTTTATTATTGTTAATATTATTAATTTACTTACTGTGCTAAAGCATGTTTGCTACTGGTTCCAGCCTTATCTACAATTCATTCCTAAAGATTTCAGGGCAAAATTAATTGACAAGTCTTACTCTTTCAAAACCTATCCCGTGGCTGTTGCTTCCATCGCCCGCTCAATCCCTTCTTTATCCATCTCAAATTCATCACATTTAGGGATTTTCAAACCAACCCATCAAATTAATTATGTGGCGTATTGAATTTGAATTTCAGCCAATTGCGTTTAAAAAACAAAATAAATTTACCAAATTGATTATTATCTTGATAATGTAGGTATGTAATAGTTGGACGTTTGTTTAGCATTGACTTAGATTGGTGCATTTCTTTTTGAATGATGTAATGCTTTTATATTTTGGTTAACAAAATATTATATAGTTTTAACATTAGTGATTAAAATATTTCCCATTTTAAAACATCCACGTTAGAGCCATTTACTTGTAAAAATAAGGTCAATAGAGAATAGCTAGTTAATTTTCTTAATAAAAAGCAATGTACCAAGTTCAATACCTTTTTTAGAGGCAAGTTTGACAATTGCATAATTGACATTGTTATCAACTTTTTTGATAGGAGCTTACTCATCATAGTTGATAGGTGATAAGGTCTTATGATATGGTACATGTTCCGAAACTGAAAAAGTCAACCCTTATAAAACTCAAATATTTTAATAGAGTTATATCGTGAAGAAGGCAAGATTGATAATATTTCCAAGGTTGCATGAATAGGATATGTCGGAGATGGATTTCTAACAATTTATTTTCTTTTTACTGATGTATCTATCTTAATACGGCAGTTTTACCCTTGTTAAGCTATGTGTAGTGACGGATAATAAATTGAGGGGAATATCTGATATGTGACACCTAATCAATAAATCAACAATTTTTGTTTTAGGGTGTAATGGTTTTGTAGCTCCATCGCATCGTCATGTCATCTTTATTTATTTTCTTTTTATTAAATTAAACAAATAAAAACTCATAAAATTAAACAAATAAAAATTTCATTAAATTAACTAAACAGAAGAATACATTAAAATTAAAAAAAAACACCAAAAAATAAAAAGCATACACATAAAAATTTAGAGAGTATTATCAAAATACTTTATACTAAAAGTGTTTACTAACTACAAAACTTGCATATGTGCCATTTGTTTATGAGATGCAAAACTAGTCATCAAGATATTAGTTGGTAGATAAGAGCAAGGTGATGATTAAAAATCTCTTATGGTGTTGGCTTGCCTCTAGTGTAATTGTTGGCCGAAATTTAGTTGCTTAAGCACATATAGCTGTACCAGAAATTAGTAGTCATCTAGCTAGTATCGTATCTTATCTTCAACTGTTATTAACACATCTTGAATATTTGCGGTAAAGATCTTTGGGAATATCCGATAAGGCCAAATACTATTCCTATCCATCGTATGCGGCAAACTGGATTCCTTAAAAAAAACGCATCTACAACCTTTTGGGAATGTCCACTAGCTATCACATTTTAACCCTTTCATTTGTCAACCCTTGTATATATATTTTAAATTCTAAAACCCTTTCATCATCCCCTCAACTTGTACTATTAAATATCTAAACTAAGACTATATAAACACCAAATATATTTCTGATCACACAAACATATCATCAAACAACAAAAACAATAAATCAAACCAAAGGCATATTAATTAGAGTAACAACAATGCCTGCGATTGAAGGTTCTCCAGGAAGCTCCATGCATGGAGTCACTGGCAGAGAAGCAGTGATGGCCTTCTCGGTGGCCTCTCCAATGGTGCACACCGATCGCACTTGCGAAATTCGATCTACCTGTTGATTCCGAACACAAAGCAACTGTGTTCAAACTCTTCTCATTTGCAAACCCACACATGAGAACATTCCACCTCTCCTGGATATCTTTCTTCACCACCTTCATTTCTACCTTCGCGGCCGCTCCACTTGTCCCCATTATCCGTGACAACCTAGATCTCACCAAAGCTGACATAGGGAATGCGGGTGTGGCTTCTGTTTCGGGTAGTATTTTCTCCAGGCTGGCCATGGGTGCGGTTTGTGACTTGTTGGGGCCTCGCTACGGCTGCGCCTTCCTCATCATGTTGTCGGCCCCAACTGTGTTTTGCATGTCGTTTGTAAACGATGCTAGTGGGTATATAGCGGTCCGATTCATGATCGGGTTCTCTTTAGCTACGTTTGTGTCGTGCCAGTACTGGATGAGTACCATATTTAATAGCAAGATTATCGGGTTGGTGAACGGGACAGCCGCGGGTTGGGGGAACATGGGGGGAGGTGCCACGCAACTCCTTATGCCGGTGTTGTTCGAGATCATCAAGAAGGCTGGAGCGACACCATTCACTGCGTGGAGGATCGCATTTTTCGTACCAGGGTGGTTTAATGTGATTATTGGTGTTGACTCTTGGCCAAGATTTGCCTGATGGTAACCTTGGTGCCCTTCAGAAGAAAGGTGATGTTGCCAGATAAATTCGGCAAGGTAAACTTTTTTTCTTATACACGTCCCATATCATATCATATTTGTTTTAAAATTTTACATGTTTTTTCTTTTATTTAGGTTTTATGGTATGCATATCATATCATATTTGCTTTAAAATTTTACATGTTTTTTCTTTTATTTAGGTTTTATGGTATGCTGTGACAAACTATCGGACATGGATCTTCGTTCTTCTATATGGTTACTCCATGGGTGTTGAGCTAACAATTGATAACGTGATCGCTGAATACTTCTTTGATAGGTATAGTATTTGTTTCTATTCATTAATAACTCCATTTTCTGTCCAACCACTTAAACTTTACCATATCACCGGCCGTAGATGTGATAAATTTTTTCATGAGTATAAAAACAATGGTGGAGACTGCTAAGTTTATTTGGTTCTAATACTTCATTAAATACTACCCTCTTAAGTGATTTTTACCAGGTCTAAATGATGGAAGTTTAAATTTGTGCGATAAATAAGTAATTTCAATTAGTTGGTTGAATGCTTTATATTAAACTAAAAAAGTAATACCTTATATACGGACCAAAAATGTATCAACTTTATTTGTAATGACTAACAATGATTGTAATTTGTAACAACTGACAAATATATAATAAAATCATTATAAACTGCGAATACTAAATTCGGATCAATTGTGAATTCAATAACTAAACCTAGAAACTAAAGAAAGTTTTACGCGACTTTTTAAAAAAGGTTCGAATGTGGTGAATGAAAAAGATTTGAAAAATTTTGGTTATACTGAATTTCTTCCAAAAATTAATAATAGTTGCCTCTAAAAGCCTATCTAAAAGGTTATTCTCATTTTAGTAGGTTGGTAAGGTTGTTAAGATGTGAAATAGAATGTCAAGAATTCCACAAACGCTGAGTACAATATTTAGTTGTTTGATAAAAAAGAAATTGTGAGTAAAAGAGCTAACTTTTGTTTTATATTGCTTATAACTATAGATTTGACCTAAAGCTTCATCTTGCGGGAATCATTGCGGCCTGCTTCGGAATGGCGAATCTCCTAGCTCGTCCCTTCGGAGGTTTCACATCCGATTACATGGCGACACGATTTGGAATGCGAGGTCGCCTCTGGAACCTATGGCTTCTTCAAACTTTTGGCGGTTTGTGCTGCCTATGCCTTGGCTTAGTGAACTCGTTACCATTAGCCATCACCTTTATGATGCTCTTCTCCATTGGAGCACAAGCCGCATGTGGTGCCACATTTGGCATCATTCCATTCATCTTTCGACGATCGCTTGGTATCATATCAGGAATGACCGGGGCTGGGGGGAACTTTGGATCTGGGCTAACCCAATTAATATTCTTTGCGAACGCGTCTTTCTCAACGGAAAAGGGGTTAACATACATGGGTATCATGATCATGTTGGTTACAATTCCAGTTAGTTTTGTTCACTTCCCACAATGGGGCAGCATGTTTTTTCCTCCCAGTCGAGACATCGTCAAAGGTACTGAAGAGTATTACTATGTTTCCGAGTGGAATGAAGAGGAAAAGCAAAAAGGCATGCATCAAGCAAGTCTTAAGTTCGCCGAGAATAGTCGATCAGAGCGTGGTGGGAGGGTGGCATCGGCTACAACAACGCCGGAGAACACTCCCAATCATGTTTGATTTCATACAATTTCATATGTTCTTTACTTAAACGTGGTTATTTACAATAACAACGTAAGCAAACATAGTTTCAAATTTTTCACAAACAAACATGCTTGGTCTAGCAATAAGGTGTCCAAATAATCAAGGGGTAAGTTGCTATTTCTAAGTCTTATTCCAAAACAAATGTGTATTGACAAATTAGTGTCTGTTTGTGAGTCTTTGCTCCGAAAAACTTTATTGTTTTTCAAACGATTTGCAATAAAATTATAGTGTTTCATATGTATTTGTACATCATCAACACTATTAATGGTATACTTTTTGTCTAAAATTATATCTAACTCGCTGGTAATGATTAACTAGTTTTATACCCATCCGGTGGACGGGTAGTTTCATGTAATAATGGCAAACTATCTTTTTTTGCACTTTAAACGAAAAAAGAAATTTGTTTAAGATAAACGCATAGTTTGTTTCACTTATGTATAAGAAAATTGGCCAACTTCATTAAAAGAAACACAAAGCTAGGTTTAGCTTTTCATCAACTGAACCTTCATCCAGTTTCTTCCATTTGTTTCACATAACTCAGTGTTCTTTATTTAGTAAGTTGGGAGCTCTATATCATCAAACACCAAAAGCTGCACATAGTCTGCTTATCATCACATATATCACATCTACAAAAAATTAAAAATATACAATATGCAATAATCAATATGCATTTGCAACAAAAATATACAATATACGAGCAGTTAGTGCAACTTTAAGTAGTGGCCGCCTGACCTTATCGTTGAGCTTAAAAGCATGGCTACATGGCTTTGGACCCTGCATAGCAGCGACGTTCCCAAACTGTATGCGTTCCATAAATCTCCAAAAATTAATTTATATTCAGACAATTCACAGGTAAATTGTACAAATTTATGTATTACCCGAGGTACGTCCATGCAGTGTTTCTTGTCTTTCTCACCTTGTACACTTTTGGCGTCATGGCTTTCTCCCCGTACCACCGACCTCACTAATTGCCCACTGTCCATGCTTCAGCTACATCAACACGGGTTGCTAATTTTCATATGCACTGGTATTTAATTTCCTAAATGATTACTAAAGGTAAGAAGAATTTCAAGATAACCTTATTTGGTCAGCTTGTCCATTAACTTGCGCACTAGTCTGGTTGGCTTCACCACCAAGTTTGCTTAGAAATAGTAATACAGTTCATTGGAAGAGCTGATAAAGTGCCCGCGCGTAAATGGGCTTTGTATTAATGGCATTATTGAAAAATTGATATTGCATTCTTAATAATTGAGACTGATAATCGGTTAAAAGAATATAAGAGAGGCATATGGTGATCAAAGGTATAAGAGAGGCAACTACCTCTGAAAAGAAAAGTCAACTGAAGATAGATGTTGAAAAAGAGCTTTACTTTCATGTACATCTGAACTTCACCACTGGTAGGTGAACTCTTCTTAATGGGTTCGTTTTCCTCCTTCACGGTATTGAATTCATACTCCAAATTCTGTAATAAAAGTAATAAAAAAATAGATTTGGTTCATTAAGACAATCGGTCAAAAGGGTATTAAAAATAAAGTGATATAAGTAGAATAGATGACCCTTGGCCTCCTGAGGTTGAAAGTTTAATCTCCTGTTATTACTATTAGAATGCCTTCGATTACAAGATTGTCCATAATATATGAATATCCAATAAAAACATATGAAATCATTTTCAATTATGGAAGTTTGGTTTGCTCAGCTTTATAATGATAGTTGCTATTTTGTAACTAAATCAAAAAATTATCAATGAGATATCAAAGAAATTTGAGAGAACATGAGTGATGTCCACATTTTCTTGATCACTTGATTCAATGAATCAGCTCCCAAACTCACATTATCATCCTCACAAGGATCAAGAAAACTTTTAACCTGCAATGATCAAGAATATTACAAATTAATTTATTAATTGAACCATAAAGTATTGCTTTTTATTTTGATAAAAATTTCTTACCTTCAGATATAATACAAAATGCTTGTTGTTGACATTCCCAACTTCCATTTTTAAAGATTTTTGTCCACTGATTTTGAGCTTCTTCATTTGTGCCGCCTCTGAAGAATGGGGGCTTATAATCAGCAGGCTGCAAGAAAGAAAAACATATTTCACATTACTTATATCAAATCAAAGTGTATTCATTCACTGAAGCATAAGAATTTATAGTTCCATATTGTTAGGAATCGATATGAGTTGATTGTGATAGATTGGATTTAGGGAAGAAAATAGGAACAATATAGACGAACGATTGTATTACTGAAACGTAAAGAGGAAGTTACAAGATATTCCAGGGCTATGCCCTCTCTCTATGCATCACGCAGGAGCCTTAAAGATCTAAACAAACTTAATCATAACCCTAACAAGCCTTATCATCTATTACTTATACTACCAATATATTACACTTTAGCCACTTGTATTATTTTCCGTTCACCCCCTTTGAGAATACATATATTGCGTTTCCGTCATAGCTCATTCCCATCACTACTCTCCCCTTCAAAACAGTCTTGTCCTCAAGACTGGATCAGCTGCGTTGTCTGGTGGTCGACCCTGCCCATGCACCACCCACAAATGATATGATCCAACAATTAACTCAACAACAGGACTTGCGGTTTTGTACCCCCAATGAATACCCGATAGGTTTGTAGGAAAGAAAGTACCAACAAAGGCTATCGGTCTCAATTTCTCAATCTGAAATGGACCAAAAAATGTAGCAGCTGACTTTTGATTAATACGACTTGCAACAGAGATTTGGTGGTGCAGTTTGAACTTCAAATAAACCCATTCTCCCACCGAAAATTGCACATCTCGACGATTCTTGACAGCTTGCATATTCGTAGAACCTTGAATGTTGGAGAAATGAACCATAATCGACTCCACTCGAACTTCTCCATGAACAAATTGTAAAACAGATAACGAGCGCCCAGTGTAAACATGGAAGGTGTTAATTCCAAAAGTACCACATTACATTGTCAGCCCCTTCAAGTTATGGCTGTGTGTAACACGAAACTAAAGCACCGCAGGTTGGTCAAAATGGTGCAGAATCCGAGTAAAAACAAGTGTATGGCCCAAAACCGAAAGACCAAACTCCGGCAAAACCGCACAAACACGGTGACAGATGCGAATAATGTGACTAAAATAAGGTGTGCTAATAAAATTTGGACCAGGATCAAAACCGAATATCTGAATCTGAGTTGTGAGTGGATCTTGAATAGGTTATGTGGGAAAAGAGGCGCCCCAATTGATAGTGACATGCGCTGAATCGAAATCCTTATTTTCTTATGACAATTGTGTGGAAAGAACAGGGGTTTCTGAAGGAAGTATGAAGCTGAGCTCAGGAGTAAAAAGAGGCACCGTTGTAAGGACAACAATTGGATCAACATCTGAAATGCCAAGTGAAGTTAACGGTGCATTAGGGTTCAGTGAGGGGCAGGGCTTGAACACATCTGATTGGGGAATATTGATCCGATTTTCAAATTTGGTGAAACCAGAAAACGGAGTAGTAGGTTGGAAATAGCCACGTTCGAATCATGATGTGAAATAGATCCGTCCTCAGTTTTAAACAAATCCGATTTCATACCAGGTCTGGAAACACCAGAGAAATCCTCACCGGAAAACCCCGATCCCAACGAACCGTCTACGTGCTTCTTCTCCGGCATGACTCCATTATCACCATGCGACATCAAACGGCCATGGCCAAGGCAGTTCTCATCAGATCTGGAAATTTTAGCCTTCACTTGAGCTAGCAATTACCGATAATCAGGAAGAGAACTAGAGGAAGGATCCAGCACTCGGTCAATTTTTGAATCGGAAGACAGATTGTTGAACCCAGATCCCAATGAACCATCATCGGTCCTCTTCTCCTGATGAATTATCCAAGCGAGAAACACCTTTCGAAACTCCACTGATTCAGCCCGATCCTCATCCAATAACTTCAGGGTAGATTTGATTTCCGTTAGATGAGTTTGTAATTGCTTGATCTGGGCATCAATACGAGCAACTGAACGAGTTTCCATGGTGAAAAACAAACGGAAGATCTAGGGCAGGTCGGACCAATGTTAGGAATCGATATGAGTTGGATTTAGGGAAGAAAATAGGAACAATATAGACGAACGATTGTATTACTGAAACGTAAAGAGGAAGTTACAAGATATTCCAGGGCTATGCCCACTCTCCATGCATCACGCAGGAGCCTTAAAGATCTAAACAAACTTAATCCTAACCCTAACAAGCCTTATCATCTATTACTTATACTACTAATATATTACACTTTAGCCACTTGTATTATTTTCCGTTCACCCCCTTTGAGAATACATATATTGCGTTTCCGTCGTAGCTCATTCCCATCACATATACTATTTTAATGAGAATACCTAACTCTGAAGCACTTCCAAGTTCACATGTTAAGCATATTTAATCTATGAGTTACCATTACTCACATAAAAAAAGGACTCTACAATCATTGATTACCCATAATTTGCACATATCCAAAACCAAATCATTGGCCCTGTCTCCAGTAGCAACCTGATGCAAATGGATCAAAGCCTTTGCATCAGCAACATATAAGGAAAATAAGAAGAAAGAAAGAATCAAACAGTTTCACACACATAAATGGATCGAAGCCTTTGCAATTACCAAGTGCTTTGATGTTGTTATTTTAGTTTGTGAGTCGCTTTCGTCATGAAAACCACATACAAAGAATCTTTGTTTGCAAATAAGATTAAAAAGAATCACGCTCAAGAATGTCTCCTAAAACACAATGATGAATATAACAAATTTCAGTAACTGAGACCTAATTGAGAAATGAAACGCATAAATCAGGTGTAGGGGTATGGTACTAAAACCCGGTTCTACGACCCTAAATCTATTATGTTTGGCTTATTTCGTTACATGGACTAATACGATGTTATTGGGCCGAGGGGGTTTTGTGGAGGTAACCCTAACTGGGCTAGGCCCATTAGGGTACCATGATGGTGGCCATGAGACTCTATATAAGGAGGTCTCCACCTCCTTATCATGGGTCATGCTCAGTAAGAGCCACCACCACTTTTTGTGTCTGTGAACAAGAAATCCTCAGGATATCTTAGCAGTCGCCTCCACACCCCCGAAACCATCGCAGGTCTCACTGTTGCAGGTCACGGCATTGCAGGTCTCCGGCGCAGCCGAGGAAGAAGAAGATCAAGACGTGGTTCGTTCATCTCGAAAATCCGTGGAGCATCGTCATGGATCAGGTTAGATTCGTTTCGTGTTTCGACATTGGCGCCATCCGTGGGACGGCAACGAACTGCCCTTCGATCTTCATCTCGGCTGTCAGATCTCTCCCAAGAAAAACGCAGATCTGGAAGTTTACAGAAAAAGGCTTCAAAGCTCGTTCTATTTAAAGCTCAAAATGATCCATAGATCTAAAAAGAGATTTCCAGATCTGGGCAAGAAGGAAAATCCGTGATTCGAATGATCAGATCTCCGAATCTGTGAATCACAGATTCAGGATCTCCGAATCTGTGATGGTTTTAAATCTGCTCCGGGCTTCAGATCTGTCCAGATCTGATTTACAGATCTAGGTCTAGATTACAGACCTGGATTTTAGGTCTAAAGTTGCAGATCTGACTCTTAAATTGCAGATCCAGAAGTTACTAGACTTCCGCCGCCATGTACGCACGCCCGGGGGTTCTCACTCCTCAGCCGTGCATGCGCCGCCGCGGAAGCCACCATCTGGGTTTTGCGCAAGAGACCTCCGCCATGCACACGCACTTGCGAGTCACCACTCTATCGCCGTGCATGCGCGCATCAGGCTACGCGCCAAAACTCCAAGGTTGGGAATCCTCCTAATATCCCATATGGCTACGCGCCAAACTTCAAGGTTGGGAATCCTAATATCCCATATGGCTACGCGCCAAACTTCAAGGTTGGGAATCCTCCTAATATCCCATATGGCTACGCGCCAAGGTTGGGAATCCTCCTAATATCCCATATGGCTACGCGCCAAACTTCAAGGTTGGGAATCCTCCTAATATCCCATATGGCTACGCGCCAAACTTCAAGGTTGGGAATCCTCTTAATATCCCATATGGCTACGCGCCAAGGTTGGGAATCCTCCTAATATCCCATATGGCTACGCGCCAAACTTCAAGGTTGGGAATCCTCCTAATATCCCATATGGCTACGCGCCAAGGTTGGGAATCCTCCTAATATCCCATATGGCTACGCGCCAAACTTCAAGGTTGGGAATCCTCCTAATATCCCATATGGCTACGCGCCAAACTTCAAGGTTGGGAATCCTCCTAATATCCCATATGGCTACGCGCCAAACTGCAAGGTTGGGAATCCTCCTAAGATCCCATATGGCTACACGCCAAACTTAGGGGTTGGGAATCCTCATACCATATGTTCACGCATCGCATATGCTCACGCATATTGCACATGCTTACGCATCACATGCTCGCACATGTCAGTCTACACGCACGCGCACGCAAACATCTGCGCGTGGCGCATAACACAAAACCAAAGTCTACGTGCACGTGCATGCAACATCTGCACGTGGCGCGTGACATAAAGCAGCCCGTAAGTCGCCTCACGCGCTGGCTTTATTATTCACAGCTCATAAGTCGCCTCGCGCGCAAGCTGGGTATGGTACTAAAACCCGGTTCTACGACCCTAAATCTATTATGTTTGGCTTATTTCGTTACATGGACTAATACGATGTTATTGGGCCGAGGGGGTTTTGTGGAGGTAACCCTAACTGGGCTAGGCCCATTAGGGTACCATGATGGTGGCCATGAGACTCTATATAAGGAGGTCTCCACCTCCTTATCATGGGTCATGCTCAGTAAGAGCCACCACCACTTTTTGTGTCTGTGAACAAGAAATCCTCAGGATATCTTAGCAGTCGCCTCCACACCCCCGAAACCATCGCAGGTCTCACTGTTGCAGGTCACGGCATTGCAGGTCTCCGGCGCAGCCGAGGAAGAAGAAGATCAAGACGTGGTTCGTTCATCTCGAAAATCCGTGGAGCATCGTCATGGATCAGGTTAGATTCGTTTCGTGTTTCGACAATCACAATTCATAAACGTAGTACAAGAGTGCGTTTTCCACAAATAGATAAGGAGTACCATTAATTTGACTATGTTTTCTGGAAAACCTAATCAATATTTGATAATGATTTATACAATTCAAATGCATATATTTTGAAGTCAATAAGCTATATTAAAATGATATTAAAATAACATGGGGCTAGCCTACTTGATAAAAGTACATAGGGGAGGTCCTAGATTTAATCGTGCGCAAGAGAGTATGTTGTTGGTGTAAAGTAAATTAGGAGTGTAACATTTGTCGTTTAACATGTAGAAAGAAAAAAGCCATATTCAATAATAATAATAATTGTAAATGAGAAATAGGCAATTTCTTCTTGTAGAATTAAAGTTATAATAAAATAGTTGATCTTTCTTATATAGAATTAAAGTTAAAGTAAAATTAATTGTCTGTCTAAAAATAAGAAACTTGTTAAACCGATCAATAATTAAATTTTAAGTAATCCGGCACCTTTGGTTTAGTGATATAGTGTCTCCCTGTAATCGTAAAGGAGTTTAAATTCTGCAAGGTTCTATAGATGTCATGGAACTACGTATGATCTCATTTTTTCCGTTAAACAAAATATGATCTTATTTAAACTAAAGTCATATATAAATAATTACAAATATATGTCTTGTGGTCGCTAATTGAAAAGTTTCTTAGTGTGTCCACACTTCAAACCTTGGCTACAAAGACTAGAAGAAACTTCACACCAATCGTTTTGGAAACAAATAATTTATTTGCCTTTATAAGTTAAATAAAACATAGTCTATATTCAAAAATATAACTTCCGTTTCTTTCACACCTCGACCAAAGGCGGCGGAACATGCTAAGGTGTAACGATTGTCCATAAGCACAAGACACTAATTAAAGTGACAGTATTTAATAAACTCATTTCATTTCACAACATCGAAAATGTCACATAACAATAATCCATAAAATAACCATAAACAAGATATCACGAAATATGACAAATTTGATATTGTTCATTTTTACTAATATCCTAAGGTCTTTGATGTCGTTTTCTTCACAATCATAAATCAACCAAGATGCAAACCTGCAACATTTCATAAAATAAAGTTTGTCAACACAAAGGTTGATGAGTAATTCATAAGTTTAATCATATTAGTATATAATAAAGATAGCCACAAAACTTGCATATATGCAAATCCAAATGATTTATACTTGAGTCTTAAACCACAAACTTTATTGAATACTTTACTTAAATAAATGCTCGATTTGGTGATTATATGCTTATATGCTTGAGTGCTAATGTGTTTACCGCTTTTGGATGATTGATTCATGAATCCGAGTATATCTGGCATCCCCTTATAGAAAGGTGTCGTTAATGTATTCTTATTAACGATTTCATTTATCTAAATTGTTGCTAATATTTATTGTTTTGTATACAAGTTGTGGAAATTCATATAATATATCTATTGTTCAAAAACTATGAAATTGCTCACCAACCTTTGTGTTGACAAAATCTATTTGTGCAATGTTACAAGTTTGACTTTAGGTTGACTCGAGGACTTGAAGAAAAAAAAATGTTATCGAGGCTATTAGGATATTAGCAAAACGAACATTATATTATATACTATGATTTAAATTCGGTTATTGTATGAACAAGTTATGTGACTCTTTGTGTTTTTATGAATTTAAATGAGTTGATTAAATATTTTCACTTAATAGTGTCGTGTGCGATGAACAATCGGTTGCGCCCCGACGTTTCCATCATGGTCGGGGTGTGACACACACACCTACTGAGCACACCATCAATGGCAGAAGGTATCAAAACATTATTTAGTGCAAACTTAGAATTCATCTCCAAAATTCATCATAATTAATTGTCAAAAATTCAATGACTATTATTTTTTACATGCTTAGATTTAATCTCGAGCTACACTTAGTTCATCTAAGTACGTATAGACCAAAAGGTTGCCGTTGTTGGAATCTTAATACAAAATTGGCCGCGCCGATTCATTTTTAACAATGGTATGCTAGTTAGTAATCATTTTCTTTCACCAATACTACAATTACCTAAAGTTGCAATTTCTCTATATAAGTCTCATAATTATTCGTATTTTCTTCAAAATCTGTGATCAGATGGAACCATATTTAAAAGCATTGGCATCTACAAGAGACGTGGAAAAAAGCGTGGGAATAATAGACCCTCAACAAATAAAGATTGGGAGTAGAAAATACTATCGATATATTGGCTCACTTACTACTCCACCATGCGACCAAAATGTTACTTGGACCATTGTTCGAAAGGTATCAAAATAATTACTTATTCTTATAATATTTCATATCGACTTTACCATGTGTAAGAATCTGATCACTAAAAGATGGTTCCATTTCATTATTTATCAGGTGCGGACGGTTTCACGAGAACAATTACATATAATCCGTGAAGCAGTGCATGATGTGAGCTTTACATATATGTTCTATCATAATATGTAGTTCGTATAGCTTTGATATAAAACTTGTCTGTTAATTTTTGCTTGTGGTTTAATATAACAGGAAGCAGATGCTAACGCAAGACCTCTTCAAGCCTTAAATAATCGTTGGTTGAAGCTTTACAGGCCAGATGACGATGAAGCAAATTAGGGTTCCACATGATTTATTTGCACGTTGCAACATGATCCACACATATTTATATATTTATTACTGTGTATTTTCAATATTAATAATTGGTTTCTCTTTATTTTTTCATTCCGTGTTGTATGATTTTGTATACTAAGTGATTATTTACATTACAGAAATAAATAATAATGATTCATATTGTTACATATATATTTTGGAAAGTTTTTGATTATGCTAAAAGAGTAAACGAAAAGCATGCCCGATTTATTCCAAGAGAAAAATCATTAACATTAGTTTTACATCTTATTGTGTGAATTTAAATTTTCTCACTTTTAGGGTTTAGCTCATTATACATTTTAAAGAATTTAAAGACATTTGTTACTAATTTAGATAGATAATTAGCTCTACATGTTTTCCAAGTAATTTATTTCTTTTAAACCAATTTATGGGCGCAAATTAATAAGCGTACAAAACACAAATTCATCATAGGTTTGATGGATCCATCCAAACGAAATCATGGGCTAACACGTACATCAAATACTGTGGATGGCAAGCAAACCTTCCTTTTTATCGATGCTACTTTGGATGGAGTTCTATCTAACCAAATAGTTAGTTCAAATTAAAAAGTTATTTATGAAAATTTTACAAAAAAAATGGACACGTAAATGTCACTAGAAGACCCTCTTATTATTAGACATTATTGTTCTTGTTTTTATGTTTTATATTTGTTTTTTTCTCTAATCTAAGCTTTCGGTTTCCATTCCCTCTGACTGCGGAGAGAGTATTGGACTATATTTTTATTAGACATTATTAGTGTGAACCCATAGGCTCACCTTAGATCTTTAGAACTTTGTCATATCTAACTACTTTATTAAAGCAAAACATGGTTTTCATGTGTCCTTTAACTAAGCTATTCACATAGAATTACACCTCAACAATTTCTAAAATTATAATTTACACACAAGTTTCCATTTTTACAATTTTCACGTCATAAATTGTAAAATGTTGTTGGTGAGAATCAAACTCACTACCTTGCTTTTAAGGTGCCTGTAACTTACCAACTCAACTATGATGAATTGATGTTAGCTCTATATTTTTCTTAGTTGGTATAAATTCACAAGATATGCTATTATGTATATCATTGAATTTAACTTTTTTGTTTTATTTTTTTTAACCACCCGTGTATCACACGAGCTATATCCTAGTTTATCTTTATATTGTATGTCAACCTTAATCAAGAAACATCTAATATTACCGTTATCTTACATATTGAACAAACAGAGAAGTCCCGGTTAAAGTACGGAATTCAATGACTTCTTCCAGTACCAACCGTCTCTTGATCACACACAGTCAAGATTCAAGAAAAGTCAATGTCGACATTTTTTTTGTTGATGGCGTCTGTCGCAGTAGCAGGGTGTCTCTCTCAAAGAGTCATAACATCATTACCCAAGTTTGAATCCCCCTTAAAATGGTGTTGTTCATATTTCAAAGCGAGAATATCAGCCGAGATTTGAAGATGAAAGCGCCCATAAGGAAACCCTAAGAAAAACCGTCTAACCACCCCATCAAGCAAAGGAAGTGTCGACTTGAATCACTCGGTTATGTTTATCAAGTACGTACGTTGAACGTTTCTATCTTAATTGTTTAAAATTTTGTCTATATAACTTTGTTTACCGAACAAGAAAACTCAAACATAAAATTTCTCTCAGTAAATAGTTCCACAACAATTAAATAATCATTCAATAGCATGTTTAATTTACAAGTTGGTAAATGCTTTGAATTATATCATTGGTTTTACCATTCCACTTTCATAGTTTCCGTTATCATATATTATGATATTGAAAATTAACACCTTTTTTAAGTTAATTTTTTTAAATATATATTGATTAAAATGATACCATTGAAATGTATTGTAAAATTAAAATGAACAGTTACAACTATTTGTCATCCCACTACAAGAATTATGTAAGTCATACACTTAATATGTAAGTCGCATAATATATGTGTCGTGTATGTTTGTATATATATAGGATTACTTGTTTCTTGTATTGTAAGAATTCATTATGGGATAATAAAATTCTCTCTTTGCTTTATTTCTCCTATATTTTTGTGTCATAGTTTTATACGATTACATGGTATCAGAGCATGCTTGTTAGGCTTGCTCTTCATTTCAACCGGGTGTTTTTTCTCATTTCACCGCTTTTCTCTCTTCATCAGCTGTTTCTTCTTGATTTTTTGATCATTTGATCATCCTCTTTTCATTGTTCTTGTGTTCCAGCTGATATTGATCTTGTTTCTTCCTTTAAGTCCTTTTTTTCATCTTTTTTTAATATATTTTTTTCTTTTATTTCAGAGTCTTTATCTATCAAAACTCCATCAAATTTTTTTAAAATGTCATTTTCTTATTTCTGACCTTTCCTCAAAGTTTCAGACCTTTTCTCATTTTCTCAAATGAGATATTGATACATAATATTACCTAATATGAAGTCATCAACAGTCTGTTTTTTTTCAAGTTTTTAGGTAAAGTTGGCCCATTGGGAACCTAGATTTTTAGCCTCCTTATCATAAAACCAAGAAGACTATTGCTTAATGTTCTCCCAGCAACTTATAGAGAAATGCAAAAGCTTTCTGCAATCCTCTCTTCATCACCTTTCTATGAGTTTCGAATTTGGGTGCTCATGTCCTCTCTGACAATACACACTACTTCAGTTGTTATATTCTAATTAGATATAGATAAATTCTTTTGGGAGCTTGCAATCTTTTTAAAGAGGTCCATGTAGAACAAGAATCCTTAGCTGTATTTTTCTGTTTCTACAATATTCTCGTATTTTATTTCATACCGTTGTAGTTTTTTACTTCTCAAAAGAATTGTAATTTGTAGCTTTATTTCCTTTTTGCATTGTAATTTCCATTAACAAAAGTGTATTTTTATTCTATAAACGGTCTCCTACAAAAACTTGCATCAAACGACACTTCTAGTTTTATCAAGTATATTGATGATAATATTGCAATTTTCAATTATAGTTTTATCATCGATTCTAAATGAATATTAATAGAAACCGAACATATATTATTATAAATATATAGACAAATTACAATGAATGATTTTCTTCCTTTCTGTCGAATAACAGTTTATATATTATAGTCCATTTAACTCGTTTCACTAATAAAATGTGTATTTCTTTTAATATAAAGCAATACGAATGTTTCGAGAAGACACAAGTGAAAGTTGTTGCAATTCAACCTCGTATTCCGTCATCACAAACGTAGTAATAGTAAAGAAGTACGGAGTACCATTAATTTGACTTATTTTTTGCAAAATTACCTGATCAATATTTGTCTATTTGATATTGATTTTTTACAATTCAAATGTATCAATTTGAAAGTCAAAGCCAAATTCAATAATAATGATGAACGAGAAGACAATCTTCTTCTTTCAGAATTGCATTTATTTACACACTAAAATTAATTTTTTTTTCTTATAGTGTTGGATTTGGCTCACTAATCACTATTACCCATGTTTGAATCTTATTACGGAATTTCTACTGTCCCAGTTTTTGGCACTCCAGGAAATCAAACTCGAGACCTCCACAAGAGAAAACTCTTTTAAGGCCGGGAATCAAAACCCTCTACCGAAGATAAGAAAATTCTTACAAACTGAACTATAGTCTACATATGATCTCAATATATCTCATGCATTTTATCGTTCAAAAGAATGATCTAATTTTTAAACTAAAATCATATATAATTAATTACATATATAATAATTCATTTGGTCGTTAATTGAAAAGTTTATTGGTGTTTCCACCCTTCAAACCTAAATAAAACATAGTCTATGTTCAAAAATGAAACTTCCATTTTTCGCTTTCACATAACCTTTTTGAACCAGAAGCCCACCACCACTCCCCTATATTTCGTTCGACCCTTATAAGAGATTGTCTTAAAGCATGGAAAAACGCTAAATCCGAACTAATTTCATACTTTTCAAACTTACAAACTGGTGTAAACTTAACAACGGATGTGTGGTCGGTACCTCATGGTTCGCCCGACTCATACATTTGTGTGACGGCTCATTGGGTTGACCCCGAGTCGTGGCAAATGATGAAACGAACCGTTGCGTTTCAATTGTTTGATTACCCGCACACGGGTAGAAATATTTTTAAAATCTTGGATAAATTCATTCGACAATACAAGATTGAACATAAAATCTTTTCAATTTCGTTTGATAACGCGTCCAACAATACGGCCGCGGTTGGCCATTTAAAATTAAAGTATAAACCTATTTGTGATGGAGCGTTTTTTCATAGCCGATGCATTGCACATATTATCAACTTGGCCGTGCAAGATGGGTTAAACGTGATCGAAACGCAAAGAAACAATTTTAAAAGAATGTTACGAGATGTTTTTAGCAACAATAAAACATTTTCAAGATACAAAAAATTTTCTGTAGAAGCTAATTGTCAATGGTTGGGGCCAAATTGGGATTGTCCAACAAGATGGAACTCGACTTGTAATATGTTTGAGAAAGCCATCCAACAAAAAGAATCATTAATTGCGTTTCATCAAATTTTGTCAAGTAGGGGTAAATGTGCACCGTACGATACTAGAAACTGGTTATTGATTGAGATCGTTACGGAGGTCCTTCAAATTTTTAAATCTTGCACAACTAGTTTATCCGGGGTTTACTATCCAACAAGCCCCATTGCTTTACCAAAAATTGCTGTCATGTGCACAAAGTTGAGTGAACTTCATTGTAGGGGTGCACCTTATTTTGATATGGGTGTAAAAATGAAAGAAAAATTTAGAAAATATTTTCAAGAACTACCCGCTGTTTTGACATGTGCTGCTGCGTTAAACCCTTGCATCAATGTTGGTGGTGTTGAAGCTTTAATAGAAAAAATTTGTGATGAGCTAGAGTTAAACGACGATCAAAACCCCTATTATAGCCAAACTTTAAAGAATGCTTTCAACACCACCTTGTCAAACATGTATGATGTTTACCTTACAAAATACGGGTCGTCTTCCCAAATTCATGACTCGTTAAGAGCTGTTGCCCAATCCCAATCCCAAACCGACCTTGAAATGGGGATGTACTACATGATTTGGGAAGACGCCGGTAAACGTCAAAAGGTAAACACCCCAAGCAGTGAACTTGGAAGGTATGGTGGTACCAACTTTGTGAAACACATGACTCCGGATGAATTTAGAAGTCTTGATTTGCTGGCTTGGTGGAGAGGTAAGGAGGATGAGTTTCCGATCCTCGCCGCCATGGCCAAAGATTTACTAACGGTCCAAGCTTCCACGGTAGCTTCGGAGTCTGCTTTTTCTGTTTCTGGCAGGGTTATATCGATTAGGAGGACTCGACTCACTCCACCAGCTATAGAGATGTCGATTTGCTACAAGGATTACTTGGACTCTTTAGATAGGGCACAACATCAACGCTCACTCGAGGGGGATATGGAGTATGAGGCGGGCTTGTATGAAGACGAGGTCAATGAAGGACACACTCAACCAATGACCGATGAAGAAGCCGCGTACGACGATTACCTAAGGAATAGCTCGGGATCGGGTAGCGAAGAAAATTAGTTAAAGAAACAGCAAACATGGAGGCAAATAATGAGTAAGAAACAGCAAGTTGTTCATGTAATCGTGTCTAAGCATTCTTTAATGTTTGTATTTTTGAGTTACGAATATGCGATAACGATTTAATGTTTGTATTTTTAATGTAAAAACTATAAATGAAAGTTATGTGTTTTTAATCTTTGGTTTGTTGAAAACACATTCACCAACACACACTCATACTCATCTTCCAAGCAAAGAACCCTAACAACGAAAGCAAAGAATGGCTTCGGTCAGTCCGTTTTGCCTTGTAGTTACCGGTTTGCCTTGTAGTTAACGGTTTGTTTATACTGTGAAAAAATAATGGTTATTTAAAAAAAAAAAAAAAAAAAAACCGGTTAACCTAAAAACCGGTTATTAAAAAACCGGTTAATAAAAAAACCGGTTTATTAACCGGTTCTAACCGGTTTCTAAACCGGTCCTAACCGGTTAGACCGGTTAGGGTTTGGACAGACAAAAACCGGTTATTAACCGGTCCGGTTATTAACCGAACCGGTTTTTTTCCGGGCCAAAAAAAACCGGTCCGGTTAATAACCGAACCGGTTTTTTTAAAAAAACCGATTTGTGCACCTCTATCTATATAGATAGGAAAATATCAATAACTTGCACAAAACCCTAAACAGATTTAGTATATGCACAAAACAATGTATAACAAAAGCTTATTGTTCTTTGCTCTTTTCATCCTCTCTTGTGTACCTCTAGCCATATCTCAAGAAGTTGGTAAGCATTATAATTGTCTTTTCGATTGTTTGAACATAAAATTTTTTCGGGTTCTTGAAATATGTGTGTTATGTGTGGATCAGATGATGAACATGAATTCACATATGACGTGAACAGTCCAAATGGCCCGAATCATTGGGGTGAGATCCATCCTGAATGGAGCATGTGTAATAATGGAGACATGCAATCACCAATTGATCTCACTCATAAAAGGGTGCATGTGACATCCAAATTAGGAAGACTTGATCGAGATTATAAACCCGCTAATACGACTCTTGTCAATCGGGGCCATGATATGATGGTAAGCAAGCTAGCATGTACAAATTTAATTTTCATAATATTAAGATAACATTTATTAACTAGCATTAATATTTATTTTAATAAGTAATAACTTATTTTGAATATATACAGTTGAGATGGATAGAAGGTGCCGGACATATTCATATAAATGGAATTGAGTATCAGCTTAATCAAGCCCACTGGCACACACCTACTGAACACACCATCAATGGCAGAAGGTATCAAAATATATATCTTTTAGAACAATAGAATTCATCTCCACAACTCACCTTAATTTATTAGCAAGAAGCTAAGTTTTCATGTAATGACAATATTATTTCTTACATACATAGATTTAATCTCGAGCTACACTTAGTTCATCAAAGTATAGACTGAAAGGTTGCCGTTGTTGGAATCTTATACAAAATTGGTCGCGCCGATTCATTTTTAACAACGGTATGTTAGTAGGCACTTTCTTTCACCAATACTACAATTAGCTAAAGTTGTAATTTCTCTATATACGTCTCATAATTGTTTGTATATTCTTCAAAATCTGTTATCAGATGGAACCATATTTAAAAGCACTGGCATCTACAAGAGATGTGGAAAAAAGCGTGGGAATAATAGACCCTCAACAAATAAAGATTGGGAGTAGAAAATACTATCGATATATCGGCTCACTTACTACTCCACCATGTGACCAAAATGTTACTTGGACCATTGTTCGAAAGGTTTGAAAATACTTACTTATTCTTATAATTTCATACCGAATTTACCATGTGTAAGAATCTGATCACTAAAAGATGGTTCCACTTCATTACTTACCAGGTGCGGACGGTTTCACGAGAACAACTGCGTATAATCCGTGAGGCAGTCCATGATGTGAGCTTTACTTATATGTTCTATCATAAGTGGTTTGTATACCTTTGATATAAAACTTGTATGTTAATTTTAGCTTGTTGTGTAACAGGAAGCAGATGCTAACGCGAGACCTGTTCAAGCCTTAAATAACCGTTGGCTGAAGCTTTACATGCCAGATGACGAAGAAGCAAATTAGGGTTTCGCGAGATTGATTTGCCCTTTGCAAAAGGATCCTCACATATTTATATTTGTATTGTTTATTTTTAATATTTATCATTGATTTATGTTAATTTAATTTTTATTATCTTGGGTTGTATGATTTTGTATACAAGTGATTATTTACAAAAGAATAATAATGATGCATATGGTGACATAATTTTTTTTCTCGGAAAGTTTTTGATTATGGTAAAAGAGTTATAAGGTTGTTCACTATGTAGAGGCTTTAAAGCCTCTCTACATCATCAACACATAGGAAACAGGGTTTCGAAACCCTTCTCCATAACCCTCGGTAGTTTAAAGTCTCTTTGCCGCCACAACATATATATTTGTGTGTGTATGACAGAGAGAGAGAGAGAGAGAGAGAGAGTGAAAAGCATGATGGCCCTATCAAAACCTCCTGGTCGTACAACACCCCCCCCCCCTTCTGCGGTGTCCCCCCTTTACCGACCCTGTTAATACCCATAGCGCGTAGTTTAACAATAAACCAAAAACATGTCACATTTATTCCAAAGTGAAAAGTAATGAACAATTGTTTATACATTTTATACTGTACATTTGAATTTCCCTGTTTAGCTCATTATATATTTTCAAAGCTTTTTAACGACATTTGTTATTAAATTAGATAGGTGAGATATATACAAGTACTGGTACTGATGTAAATTTCAAATATCAAATCTTGTTTATGATAGATAAATAATAAATTTACAGTTGTTAGAAATTGTACAATCTCTTTCTTTGGTTAAAAAAAATAGTAATAATATTTTTAATGTCATTTCAAATAATTCGTTTCACCATAAATATGCGTACCTTTTTGTTTAATATAAAACAAATTAATTAATGAATGCATCGAAAATAAATTAGAAATTTGTTCCCACCACGAAATTACGTCATCACAAATGTTAGTTACATTGCGAGTGTTTTTTCCACTAAGAGAGACGGAGTAACATTCGTCAAAACTTTATTAAAAACTGAATATCTGATGTTGATATATGTCATACTATATTCTTGTTGTCTCTAAAATTTAATTTTTACAACTAATTTATTCTTATGAACATAGTTTGATTTCAAATATTAAGATGCATGGATAATGTGAAATTACTATTTTGCACCTTAAATTTACAATTTAATTAACTCTATTATTATTATTATGTTAAAATTTTAATTAAACATTCTTAATTGATTGTCTTATTAAACCAAACTAAAAGAGTACGTTGTGGTAAGTGACAAAGTTTGGACGAAAAACATCAGAGGAGATAAGTGGAGAGGACACAAAATTTTGGATGAAATTGGGGGCGACTCCAAATTTTTGACGAAAACAAATACATGTACACTACGTATAAAAATTTTCAGAAATTTACACCACCAAGAAAAAAATGAAAGGGAACTTCGCCCTTGGTTGTTGGTGGGTTTATCTATCAAAACGGTATTATTAATTAAAATTTAAAGAACGTGTGTAATGTGTTCATGCTACAAACCTAAAAAAAATTCGTTTGGAATTTGTGTAAATCTAAATAAATAAATAAGATTAAATTACACGGATTAAAAGTCGACTTTAACGTTCAAAAGGCAAACGTGTTCCATAGAATTTTGAAAGATTCTTTAAAGTTACAGTGCTTGAGCAGTTGAGATAAAATAAGCATGTGCCGACCCATCTATTTAGCTATGTAAATCAAAACTTATTACGGGGGTGTTTGGGATTGCTTATTTTCATCAATTTGTAACTTATTAACTTTTTGAAAAATAATAAGTAGTTTGGATTGTTTATATTATGAGAGGAAAAGTTCCATAAGTTATAATTTTGTAACTTATTAACTTAATGAAAAGTTATAAGAAGGTAAAATAAGGAATCCCAAACACCCCCTAAGAAACACATTGTTTGCATAATTAAGGTTTCTACAATTTCAAATGAAATAATTACTTTCAGAGTAGTGTAGGGTTATGTGTTAAAAGACTGAAAATACAAATTGACTGAATATGTTTTTAATGATCCATCAACACCACCATATGTTCATAATGAACAGTTCATTAGCTTGCTAGAATAATAAACCTTACTTGATCAATGTATGAAAGAACTAATTGCACGAATAGTTCATACGGTACGTTTAATTTTGATCCTTAGCTAACTTTAAAAAGTTATGCCTTTTGTCCAGTAGTTTGCAAAAACTTAGCACATTTTAAAAAAGAAAACTTTTTAGAGATTTATAATTAGGTGTTAATAATTAATCTAATAGGCCAAGAACATCAATTTTGAACGTCAATTAGTCCTAACAAACTTAACAACTACCCACCAGCTTCCACCCCTTCTAGTAAGATACATCAAATATAATTAAACTAATTGCTGTCAAACTCGAAGGTTAAGCTTTTTTTAATATGATAATAGTATCAAAGTTTGAATTGATGGTTAATTATACCAACTTTGTAACAGTTAAATGCATATTTTTCTCTTGTAGTTGTTGAAATTATTTGTAATAAGATAATGGGTACAATTGAAAAGGTTTTACCAATAAAATTTTCATATATCATAGCTTTATATATTAAATAAGATAAAAATGAAAAAGTAAGTGCAAGATGTAAAGTTTTGTCAAATCAAGACTAGATTCATGAAAATACTACACAATTAACTTATGAAACAATACTAAACAACAAACCTCCCTAATAATAATCTAAACTTGTACAAGGTTGTCAGTTCAGATTCTTAGCCCATCTAGTTTTTTGTCCCACGGTATGTTATGTTAGAGAATTATGCTCTTGTGGTAGCAAACGACTGTCAAGTGGCAGCCGGTGGTATGGTTTTCCGGAGGAATGCTCAAGCTAAACTCTAACACCAGCGTGGGCCCGGTTAAGACAACCTAGTCTGGCTAGAGTGGGATATCGGGGCTCTTCAAATTTGAAAAGTACGAGCCTAAATACAAGAAATTCGATTTTCTAAAAAAAAATAATCTAAACTTCTAAATAATCAAGATCAACTTGATGCACATATAATTAAAATAACTTAATATCAACTGCGCGCAGCCAGCAGCAGGTAACAAATGAACACAATGAAACTCCAGCTCATTACATAATATGCCATCTAGACCCCCTAAGCTTCCACCACCTTCTAACCTTCAACTTTGTCCAAATGTCCTTACAGCCCCTCAAATCATTAAACACAAACTAACATAAGTTTTAATCCTCCACAACATTATACATGCAGTGATATATATATATATATATATATATATATATATTTTTTAAATTTTAATTCCACCCAATATACTTAAATAATATACAATTTTAATGCATTTAGTTTTTATTCAATTTGATTTTCTCTCTGATAATTTGTCTTCGTTAACGCTTAAAAAAAACTGAATACACAGGTGTATTTATTTTTTTCGACATTCCGGCATAATAAATTATTTAAAACAAAGATAGTATATATCTTTTGAATCGTAAGCTAACCGAGAGCCAGTATTATGTTGAACCGAATTGATTCCACCCGAACATCGATACCGACATCAACATTTCCAAAACCGGTAACGGTGTTTTTGGAGCCATTGCAGGTATTCATTTTTATTATTTTCAAAGCTATGTTTATTTATTTCCTTGACATTTGAAACAGAGTTGCATTCAAGATAAATATTTTTTTAGGATATTGGTTTTTAATACTCCAAAGTCTCATCCGTTGGCTAATAGCACTTCCAACTTTCACTTTGTCATCAATCACTCCAAACTTTGACCTTATTTGTTTCTGTCACTCCCTAGCTAACGAAACACTAACGACGTTGGTAGAGACGCTGATGTGGACGTTACATGCTTGATATGGTCTGCTTACGTGGAAAGTACCCTATAGAAAATTAAAAATAAATGTTAAACACACAAGCGGTAGAAAAGAACAGAAACCGTCTTTCTTGCAACGACAAATGACACTACTCCGATGGCATTCCAGGTGCATGGCAGCGCTAATTGTGCTCTAGACCTGATCGGACGTTCATGAATCGGCTCAAGTCTAAATGACTACAACTCTCCGACGAACCTAACGGCGGCAGTGGTTGGGTTTCATTGATATTCGAGGCATTAGTGGTAGGAAAATTGTTGTAACAACCAGTAAAAGTGATGAACTTAAGTTTCCAGTGACGGGCATGCTCTTTCTGGCTGTAAACGGTTTTACGGCGAGCCGATATATTCAGAAAACCTCGATTATCCGACAAGGTCGATATGTTCTGATGAGTTTAGGGTCGATTCCAGGTAACTAAACTATTATGGCCGGAACTTGTGTGAAACCCTTCAATTTCTACCAATTGATTGTGGAGTCTCAAGTTGAAAAAAAAACCGAAATCCTAGAATACGGGATTCGAAAATCGGATGGGAAATTGAGGAAACTAACTGGTGGGTGTTGTTCTCCTTGTAAAACTAAGCACTTTAGGCTCAAGAATCACTTGAATTTGTTGAGTATTGCTGGAGGTTTGTGATGAGGAATATGAAGATGGGTGTAGGTGTTTTTGGTATGCGATGAGGAAGACGAAGAAAAGACATGAAGATTTAAGTTATTCTTCTCTAATATGGTGGTGGAGGAGGATGGTGGGTGGTGGTGGTGAAGGTTGGTGAATATGGTTAATTTGACGAAGAAGATGAGGTGGCTATGTGGGACCCATATATGGCACATAAGTATGCCAACTCAATTAAAAAAAAGTCCACGTCAGCATCTCCACTAACATCGTTAGTGTTCCATTAGCGATGGAGTGACATAAACAAATAGGGTCAAAGTTGAGAGTGATTGGTGACAAAATGAAAGTTGGGAGTGTTATTAGCCAACGGGTGCAACTTGGGAGTATTTAAAACCAATACCCCTATTTTTTTGGTATAATAAACTATACAAGTGTTGGTACCGTGTTGATACACAAACCAAACAAATTACGACTGAACAACATCAATACCGGTATCGGTAACCAGTATCGGTATTTTCAGACTCGGTACTGGTATTCGTTTTTTTATGATTTACAATCGATGTAAAACACGTGTTATTATCCTTTTGAGTTTATCACGATTTATTTTTTTAGGATTTCTCTTTCGATTGTTATAAAGAGTGCGTATCGTTACCATAACGACCCAAACCAATTCCTACCAAATTTCCTCCGCATAAAATCCCGCTAGACAGATTTATTTATGAGTTGAATTGTCAAGTGTTAAACCACTATAACTTTTAACATAAGAAATATCCTTGGACACTATTTTGTTCAAAGAAATAATACACAATCGGTCCTAATTTATTTAACAAATCAAAATTCATGCATATTCGAGTTTAAAACAAAATAGAAGCCTGTAAAGGATGAAGAAAGTAGTAAAAAATAATTCTTGTTTGAATTTTAAATCCTTTTCATTAACATATCAAATACTTGTCTCGTTCACATTTGTATAATAAGAAGACTTGTATCAAATTGACATGCCTTCCACTCTTTTGATGAAAGAGTGAAGAAACTTCAAATTTCACCTGCCAAAATCCGTGAAGAAAGTTTTAAAAAACACTCATTACAAACAAAGAAAACCTTAAATCTATTTTACACACGTCTTTGCCTTTTTGGTCGGCATCAATCTTCCATAACTCCACGTTCATACCTTTTGACCCTTTTCTTCTCTGTGTATATATATAGTTATATACTTATATGTACCAAACTCAGGAAAATATTTCATACAACCAAAAAGAAATGGATAACCTAAGCTTAAGACTTTCTTCAATATTCTTGATTGTTCTTTCCATCATCTTGTGTGTTCCTTGTGCTAAATCTCAAGAAGTTGGTGAGCTTCGATATATATATAATCCTCTTGAACTTGACTATTGTGAATGTTTTTCTTTGTTAAGTTTTATAATCTTAAAATACTAACGTTAATGGTGGTGCAGAGGATGAACATGAGTTCACTTATGATGTGAATAGTCCCAACGGACCGGATCATTGGGGAGAGATCCATCCGGAGTGGAGCATGTGTAATCAAGGAGACTTGCAGTCTCCAATTGATCTCACACATAAACGGGTTCAAACGACTTCAAGTCTTGGAAGGCTTGATAGAGATTATAAGGCTGCGAACGCAACTCTTGTTAATAGAGGCCATGATATGATGGTGTGTACTTGTGTTTTTATGTGTTAATTATATGCATACACGACAGTTGAGTGATATCGATTCATAGAACTAAAAATAAGTTTTTGAATCCGTCACTGTGTAGAAATAATTTTTTTAAGTAGATGACAACCGAGGGAGCAGGACATATTCATATTAACGGAACGGAGTATCAGCTTAACCAGCTTCATTGGCACACTCCTACCGAGCATACCGTCAATGGCCGAAGGTACAATATATATAATATCATATTAATTTTAGTTAAAGTATTTAGAAAAAAGGTAATTATATAAATATATTAACTTTTGCTACATGTATAGATATAATCTGGAGCTACATTTGGTTCATCAGAGTAGTGATGGAAAAATTGCTGTGGTTGGAATCATGTACAAAATTGGTCGCCCTGATTCAGTCTTATCATTGGTATGCCTATAAACCTTTCTTTTGATAATATTAAACTTTTAGTTATAGTTTTAATTCATTTGCCTCTTACAGGGTCACACCTATAGTCTAGCTTTTAGTCTTTTAGAAAAAGCAATCGTTAATTTCATGCCCACTAAAATTTAAAAGTCCTTAAAAGTTTAAACTACCTGCAAAGTTTGGGTCTGTGAGTCATTTCTAAAAATAGTGTTTTAACTTGTACATTTTATATCACTTTCTTTCTTTACTAAGGTAGAATCAAATGATTTTTTTGAATTTAATATTTTTATTCTTAATTATAAATTTATTAAAAGCTATTAATTATGAAAACTCATTATCTAATTTTTTCCTTACAAGAAGAATTTTGCTAAAAAGGTTTTATGTTTGAAATATTCTGACTCTACCCGTACGTACTTTTATTCGATATGCTAATCTTGAGATTCGTATTTTCATAATATGTGATCAGATGGAACCGTATTTTAAATCATTGGCTTCTACGAAAGGAGTCGAGAAGACCGTGGGGATTATCGACCCTCGAGAAATAAAAATCGGAAGCAGAAAATATTATCGATATATTGGATCACTTACTACTCCGCCATGCTACCAAAAGGTTATTTGGACCATTGTTAAAAAGGTAAAACTGATAATTATTATTTTTATTTACCTTTACACTAGTGGATACTTAATTTAACTAATGTTTCACCATATACCATAATAAAACATATAATTAATTAATTTGGAATATTAGTTAACACAATTATTGCTTTAAAATTTGCCAGGTGAGAACGGTTTCTCGAGAACAACTCCACGCAATCCGGGAAGCTGTCCATGATGTAAGCTTCCATATATTTTGTTATATGAAATGCAATATAAAATATGATAAATGTAAAAATCAATGATCAATGACATATGATAAAGAATGCACGTAAAAAGATAAATCTGTAATCTATGTCGTATGTTGAATGTATGATGTTAAATTTTAGGTCAACCTTTCTCAAATTATTAGTATAAGTAGTGTATTAATGTTAGCTTATTATATTTCAGGACGCGGAAGCTAACTCAAGGCCGGTCCAGCCTTTAAACAACCGTCGGATAAAGCTTTATAGACCCGATGATCAATCAAATAACTAATTGCTTCCATCAAATTTTGTTAATTTGTATCTCAAAGTCGTATATGATTTAATTTATTCTGTATAATTATTTAATGCATAAATAAGATTAAATTTTACTTTGCTATTTTTGCGTCTACAAAATGTTTGCGGCGTACGATCCCCAGAAAGGACAACTATTATGCTTAAATATATAACATGATAATAATAAGTGGTGTATTGAAAATCTGACCGAAGATACATTTTTGATAGTTTAAACCTGAATTATTCATGTTGTCGATTCAACTACTAGCCAATGGTGTTGGCACATATTCTGTTCATTTTGAGTTAACAACAAAATTGATGAAAGCATGTGGAAAGCAACAACAAAATGCAAGTCTTCACTTTTGGTCAGCCAATCGATTGGCTTTCTTGACCAAACCGAAGAGCTAGAAAACTTTATCAATCTTGTTTTTAAAACATCAACTTGTGAGAACAGGAAAAAAAACAAAGTATCAAAGTTAACTAATATGCAAAGTTGTTTTGAGGTTGGTGGCCTAGTGGTAAAGACAAAGTCTGTAAAATACCTAAATCACATAGCCAATCTATAATATATTTGGATTATTAACTTAGAAGTTGTATTATTTAATTAATGTGTAAAATTATATTTTTCACATAAACATCCAATTTAGTCTTCATATTCGTCTGGTCATTTGACAATTAGAAATTCAATTATGTGTGATTATTACAACAGTTTGTATCTAATATGTTTCTAAAGACCGTTATGTATAGTACGTTTATCCTTTTCCCAAGAGAATCATTTAAATGGACAACGATAAAACGACATAAAATACTTATTAAATAAAAGTAGTATCTATAACCCCAAAATCTCAATGATTTTATTATTTTAAATCCATTCAGGCAAGTTGTTTCAATTATTAGTTTTTATAAAACTAAAGTTTGCTATAATTTTAACTCACCAGTCACTACCTATTAGGTTGGATGCCAGTTGTTTCATTTAGGGATTTTGATATAGTTGATGCTTACTATAATTTAAACAGAATAGAAAACTGCGTATTTACAACCGGAACTGGGGTCACAAACACCTCCGTAAATAATCTTATTTCACAATCACTTTGCGAACGATGATATTTTTTGAGGGCCGAAATTAGCAGTTGTTTTTGCCATTACGGCCATAAATTTCTGTGACGGACTCTTTTTGCATGATTTGTGATCTCTTTTTAGCAATTGATTGGTGACCGCTTTTAGCAATTGATTTGTGACCGCTTTGTGGCTTTCTATAGAGTTTAAAAAGAATCGAGGAAATATTCGGTAGTATAACCCTGCACGACCTTTAATTTGCATGCTTTTCAGCCTACATAAAAGACGGAAAAGCAATATGGTTAGCAAAATTAAAGAAGCTAACTCTACATAATTTGAAAAAAAAAAACAGAGAGAGAGAGAGAAAGAGAGCACACTTAAAAAAAATACAAAACTAGAATTCAAAATAAAACATGCTACTTCAAAAATCAAAATTATAGAAGGTAATACTACGTAAACGTCTCACCCCGTTGTGGTGTGATGGTAAAGGTGTTGGTGTTACTTAGCAAAGGCTGGGGTTCGAGCCTCACAAAAGGCAAAAGTAGTTGTTCAAAAAAGAAATATAATAAAATAAAATACTACGTAAATGCTTTTAAAAGAGGAGCAAAATGTGTCAAGTAATTAGGATCGTAACAGAGCAAGGATCAAAATTTAAGCTAAAAAGAGTATTGACCCTTTGTACATCAACGAATTAGACCAGAAACTATAATAAGCCAGAAGAGTTCTTATTTGCAACTAATTAAGAATACAACTATCACTTCATGGAGATTCTTGTCATTTAATCAACCAAGAAATACTGCATTAAGTGAAAAATAAAACATGTACCTCTTGTCATTTCATCGACCAAGAAACAATGCGCGCATCATGGTTAAACTACTAAGTACCAAGTAGGGGTCTTAGTATAATTGTTATGTTTAGGGTGAAACTTGTAATATTGTAATTAGTAGATCGTTAGGATGTAAAGTAGTATAATCGGTGTTTTACCGGCCAAAAATTGTGTCGTTTGACATACTTTTAAACTATAATATGCAGTCTATTTTACACAAATTGTCGCATATAACTAAAGTGCTGCAATTAACTTGAAATCAACGAGTAAAAAATCTCTTAGTTGATATGTAAAAACTAAATCATGTTTAATTTAAAAGGTGAAATCATTTAAATATTTTATATATTAAAAGGGTACTAAATTGTGATTGATGCTAGGATATGGCGCACACACGAAAGTAGATAAACAACATACTTCGGTGTAGATTGTCCTACAGGTTGCAACCAGGGTAATTCTTTTATTGTGTTGTCTCACTAGCTCATAGGATAATTCTTTAAAGCTATAACTTAATATCCTACAGGTAGATTGTCACGATTTATGCTGGCCCACTTGTGAGGAATTACAAAGTGCGATGTTACAATTAATGCATGGAAATAAACTTAGGGTTTACAACTTGTTTCCTCAAAACGTAAATAATGGCTAATTAATACAGAACTGATCAAGTCTTCAGTTTAATTAGTTTGTCACTTTAATTTATCTTCTAGTCGGCCCAAATCAAGGCTCCACTAAACCCAACAATTGATAGGTATTTTCAATTCGAATGAGCATTTATTTTTAATTTAGCTCTATGTTAAACAAAATACCAAATATTAATGTGAGAAAATTTAGAACTATTTACACAAAACCTGAGATTGTAAAACATATATATTGAATATTGTGTACAAATTAACTTTTACTTGTATTATGCAAGGCAAAAGCACCCTTAGATTCATGTTTCCTACCCTTGAAAAATTGAAATCATACCATTCTAGCAAGAACTTTGAGGATATCTTCCATGGATGGTCTATGCAAAGGATCATTTTCCACACAAGCTTTAGCCAACACTCCTAAACACAAAGCCTCAGCCAAACGGTAGTCCTCCTTCAAACAAGGGTCCATAAAATTCTTCAAATTCTCAAAACACCCTCCTTCAGCACCCTCTCCTCCCAAAAAGGCGATTGATTCGCGTAATGATGTTTTATCGGTCTTCACTTTCCCTGACAATATTTCGAGCAAAACCATTCCAAATTCCCAAATGTTTTCTTTCTCTAATGTTTTCAAAGCATCAAACTTCTCATACTCCGATCCTAGGATCATGGTTGATGATCCCATGATTCCAGGATTCAAATTTCGCGACAAAACAGCCAGTTTTGCCCTCCATTTCGACGTCACAAAAATATTTTCACTACATAGTCCTTTTTGCGTATAAGGAGGGACTATCAGTAATGCAGGTAATGCAACCCCATTGCGACATCAAACGCGATCTGAGTTCTTCGTTGCCAGTTCAAACTTGAAGAGTTCATCAAACAATCCCTTAAACTCTTGTTTACCGGGTGCTCCAATACGATATATGACCATGATGACTCGTTGTAACATACCCCGAGTAATTTCAATATGTTGACATGGTTAATCTTTGAATGTAGATCAATTACATGGCGTATTTCGGAGAATTCAATCTCTTTGATTAGCATTTGCATATCATCAAACCACCCTCTATAAGTATTTTCACTCACTTTACAATCAACACTAAAATCTTTTGTGATGCTTCTAATTTCCTCAATAGAGAAGTTATACAATGAATACTTTATGCTAGCAAGGAGATCCGGTGACAAACATGAGCTCGGCAAGCTTCTTGTAGCTGGGCTTGGCCTTGACCATGGAGAACTAGCCGGAGGCGTTGAAAACGAAGTAAAAGAGCTTCTACGGGTGGATGGTATGATAAAAATGTCGCGCTTGCATTTATTTAACGCGTTTAGATATAAACCAGTGACGATTAATATCACGAGCACCAAACTAAACCCGATGACCGAAACAACAATGTACACTTTCTTTAATTTCATGGATTTATCATTTCCTTCAACAGGTTTTGTTGGAAGAAATTCGGGTGCTGGCGGTTGAAGATTCGACACGATAAAAGTAATTGATTTTGAATGCAGTGGTACCAAAATGGTTGTTTCTGGATAAACAGTTGTATCAGGCTGTAGATTATTAACTGCCAAAATATCACTTTTGGAAATACCAAACTTTGAACTTATTTTACCTACATAATCTCCTGAAACCAAAGGATACGTGACAAATAACTTGTACTCATTATTAGGACAAGCACATTTTAAGGGCACATCAAGAACAAAACCAGCCTTAACAACTTCTTGATTCTGATTTTCCTAGAGAATTGTAACCGCTTTCACCAATCCTTCAAAGATCCCGCAAGCAGTCTCTGAGACTGTCGTGTTATCCGTGATCATGTAGTTGAATCTAGGTTGATTTGAAAAAACTCACCCGAGCAAGAACAATTAATGGGAACAAATACTTCTCTACCTATAAACAGACTTTCTGAAGATGAATGAATACCGTTTAGTTGAAATAACGCGTCGGGTGGCAAACCAAACAGCACGGAGATTGCAGAGATGTTTGGAAAACGTTCGCTTGCTCGGTAAATCAAGAAAGTCTGGCATGAAAACGTGTTGTTGCCACAACAGTACCTTGTGCCTGGAGCATTACTGTCGTTTCTGCAAGATGTTGGGTCGTAGAATGCTTGCCCGTGGCGAGAGTAGATCGAGCTCACAAAAATGAATAACCAAATATAAATCATCATGTTAGTTACCAAGGAACATTTCATATTTTTTCCAACAAATAGCAAAGTAATTAAAGCAGAGTGTATAAGAAGTGATGAATGATGTAAATGTAATAGACAATTTATTTATTTATTTCTTAACAAAATTGTTTAATTGGAAATAATAAATTACTAGACTGATTTTGATTGAAAGCAGCATCAAGAGTTAGCCGGCCGATGAAGTAGTCTTCAGTATCTGTGTTCAGTTTATACTTTGAAAATATATGTTTGTAGTTTAGCTGTGAGGATATCTTTGACGAAATTGAAGCACATGCACTTTCAAGTTTAAGCATATGGAATCTATGAGTGATACAAATTCTGATGGAAGTAAAAACTTATTATTATTTCTTTCGTTGGTTATCAAGTTATTAGTGGGATTTTTACCAGGAGCGGTTGTTGTTTCGTTGGTTATCAAATAGGGATTAAAAAAAAACTCTTCTTTTTGGTGGTTAAATGATATGGATGTCATATGTGATCCATCTAGTTAGGGATGGCAAAAAAACCCAAACCCGATGGGGAAAACCGAAACCCGCCCCGAACGGGGCGGGTTCGGGGACACTTAATCGGGGACGGGTCCGGGTTCGGGTTTTCCCCGTTTAAGTTAATCGGGTTCGGGGCGGGTATGGTATAGCCTGTACCCGCCCCGTATACCCGCCCCGTATACCCGTTTAAAACCCGTTTAATTAAATATAATTTTTATATTTATATATAATATATTATTTATTATTTATTTTCCCAATATACCCGCAATAAAAGAACATTTTATTTTTTATTTTTAACTTAGCTACTATATAAACTTTTGACTTTTGTGATATGAATATAGCAACTTGTTCAGAAGAATCCGAGGCATATTGCCAAACTATTGAATATGATTGTGACGATGGTATTGAGGTAATACATATATATATGGTTTATCGTTTACATTTTAATATGGTTTAACATTGATTCTTATATAGTTTCCAATTAATATGTTAATGTTTGATTATCATAGCAATCCGGCGTGACAAGTGTTTGAATGGTTGAATGGGTGCGGTATGGACGTGTAAGAAGGATCAATCATGAAGTTAATTTCCGTTGTGATGGGAGAAATAAACATTTTTATGTATTAATAATGTCTTTTGTATGTGTAATGTGTTTGGATATTGAACTTTTTGTGTATTAATATTGTATTGTAATTTTGTATCATTTTCTTACAATCGGGTTTTAAACGGTGAACCCGACGGTTAAATGGGGATCCCCACGGGGAATTTAGCCCGTTTAAAAACCATTTATGCTAGACGGGTTCCCCGAATACCCGCGGTTTTCCCCGAATCCCCGATGGGGATTCCCCGTTTAGTCCCCGCGGGTTTTTAGACGGTTTTGGTAATGAGTTTTATAAACCGGGGCGGGTATGGGATTGGCATTCCCCGCCCCGAAACCGCCCCGTTGCCATCCCTACATCTAGTGTAACATCCACTGCATTGCTATTTCAGGTTTTGTCAGGTGAGTTTGTTAGGCACAGGGCCGGCTTAACGATTTTGAAGGCCTTAATCGAAATGAGATTTTATGGTTTTTTCATTACAATTGTTGAAAAAAAAAACGTTTATTACAGGTCTCAAACTCGCAACCTTTCCATTTAGCAACAACCAAGCTTACAACAAGACCAGTACGTAACTTCGAGTTTATTTTGCCCATTATAATATATCTATATATATCAGTCTTCATTCTTTTTTTTTTTTTTTGATTTGGAGACCTTAATGTACCTTATGCCCAAGGCTTGATGCAAAACTACTATCGAGCCGGGGTTCTTATCGGAAGCAGCCTCTCTATTCCTACGAGGTAAAGGTAAGGTGTCTACATCTTACCTTTCTCAAACCCTACCATAGCTTTGGTATTGGTGGGATTTACTGAGCACGATGATGATGATGATGATTTGGAGACCTTAATGTACTTAGACATCATATATATTTCCACGAGTCACTACAGATCATATGGTTTCACACACAAATAAATCCGTCCGTCGATCAATGGAAGTGGGTGTAAAAATTGGTTGTGGGTACCTTATCCACAAATTAGTAGAAGTCGTTATTATCAATGGAGAGGATCGTCGACGGATAGTCAACCGATTGAGGTAGGAAGCCTGATTAACGATCTCTACTAATTAGTAGACACCTTCCCTTTAAGATATTACCAACATGTACAGTCGCATCCGACCTCTAGGTAGTGATCGACCAATAAGTTTAAAATATATTAATCATCAATTATATAATAAAATTAATAATGGAAACCGAGCCTAATTTGATTTAAAATTATAAAATCATTGAGATTTGTGATTAATATGTATTTTATGTCGTTTGTCGTTGTCCATTTAAGTGATTCTCTTAGAAAAAGGACAACTAAAGGCCCTTTAGAAACATATTAGATACAAGTTGTTGTAACGTTCCCATATGATTAAATTCATAATTGTCAAATGGCTAGGCGAATATGAAGACTAAATTGGATGCGTATGTCAAAAAATATAATGTTCACATTAAATAATACAATTAGAAAAATATGTGTATATTTAAACATAACAATTGTACGACGGGGTTTCCTCACTAGATAGTTACACATTTCAAACATTTTATTAAACACAAAAGCAAATTAGTGACTTAAAAAATTATTTATCGTACAAATAACTAATGAATAATCATACAAAATTAATTCAATCATTTACAAATTTGAGATATAAATTAACCGAAAAGAAATTATGCAAATGATTAGTTAGTTGGTTGATCATCGGGTCTATAAAGTTTTATCCAACAGTTATTTGAAGGTTGAAACGGCCTTGATTAGCTAGTGTATCCTATAGTGTCATAAGCTATAATTAATTAGCACACCACTTATATATTTATTTTGCATGTAGACGTAAAAGTTAACATCAATGCATACGTTCAATATATTTACATAGATTACATATTTCATTTGGTTACATGTGTATGAGTGTATCGATCATACTTATAAAATTTTATCGTTATCATAGTTTATAAGCATTTCATTTAGTAGATGCTTGCACCAATGGACAGCTAAAACCATAATCTCTCTATTAAATGAAATGCTTGTAAAATATGATGAAGATAAAAGTTTGAGTTCCAGATTATTGATTTATAGCAGCTCACCAACTTCTTGAGATACAGAAGAAGGTACATACAAGATTATTTGAAAAGAAAAATCAAGATTTAAGGAAATCTTAAGCCTTAGCAATCCATTTTTTTTATTATATGAAACTAGTTTTAGAACCCGTGTCACACACGAGATAATTCAAATTATAAAATTATAAGTAAAACAAATAATTACATAGCGTATATGAAAAAAAAATTATTACATCTATGCTTATATCTATACAATGTGTACAAATTGATTTTATTTATATCATAAAATGATTTTTTTAAATGAACTTAATAAAAAAATGTCCGTGCAAAATCGTACCCGAGAATGCTTCTTTCTATTGAAAAATTCATTCTCGATGTCATATATGTATAATTGAAAGAATTTTGGTTATGAACCAATTTCGAAATACGATTGTAGTTCTAACTACTCAGCCTAAATACAAAAGAGGCGTTATCTTTATTGATATATTTATCAATTTACCACCCATCAAAGGAAAGTAGGATAACAAATTGTAGAAAGGATGTTCTTCAAGAACTATGTTTTTCTGAGCTACACCATAAAAATGATTTTGATAAGTTTTAGAGGGCTTCTTGACAACATAAAAAATAGCATGTTAACCAATTCAATTTTGTGAATATTTTATTTCATTTGAGTTTAGTTTTGCATGACATGCTTCCCATACAACATTTTGATCACCATTGAAGGAAAAATTAATGTTGACATAAATATTTCAAATTTGATAAAAGTTAGAAGCATTAATAGGTATAGGGGTGGCATGTCGAAAGTGTTCGCAATCTTTTCTTAAATTTTAATAGTTGAGGGAAAAATAGTTAATTTGTCAAATCCTGAACTTTTTGATTATTTCAAAAAATGCCCTTAAAAATAAATGTCACAACCCGACCAATGAAGGCGGAAACGTCAAGGCGCGACATGATTGCTCATTGCACAACGACACTATAAAGTTATAATATTTAAATAACTCATTTAAAGCCATATCATCATAAATAACACAACAATTGTTCATACAAAATGCCAAATAGATAGATAAACAAATAACTTGTTCTTTCATTTTCTAATATCCTAAAGCCAAGATAATAGGTTTCTTCAAGTAATCCAATCAAGCTAACATCAAACCTGTAACATTGCATAAAATAGAGTTTGTCAACACAAAGGTTGGTGAGCAATTTTCATAGTTTTGGACAATAAGTATGTAGTATGAAATCCACAACTAGTATATGAAAACAATAAATAATATCAACAATTTAAATAATAAAACCGTTAATAAAAATACATTGACGAACCGTCAATAAGAATACGTTGACGACAATAATGAAATCGTCAATAAGAATACATTGACGACACATTTCTATATGGGGATACCATATATACTCGGAATTAACGTAATCATACTTTGATGAGGCTACCCGCCTTAGCATTCAAGAATTTGCACATAATCATGTAAAGCATATAACACCAAATTGAGCATTTATTTAAGTAAACATATACAATAAGTGTTGTGGTTTAAGACTCAAGTATAAATCATTTGAATTTGAATAAGTATGCAATGCCACCCCCAAAACGAAAAATGGAAAACGGGGGATGAAAAAGTACTCACATTAACAAGTAACTTGAAAGATAGTGTCGTGAATAATCGGAGAGATCGGTTTAACGAACAAGACCTATATTAAACGGGTCTTGTGTTAGTAGGACGTAGTCTTGGAAGGGTTTAAAATAAAATACATGACAAATAAAGTAAATAAATAAAGTTTAGGATTTAAAATGTAAATATTTGAGAAATTAAAGAAACGAGTTTTGTAAATTAAGTTTACTCGAAACCGGGTCTCGGTATTTTATTCATTAGTTTTTTTTTCTTTTTTTACTCAACCTATGTTAAGTAATAATGTGGGTTAAAATGCAATATTGCAAAACCCTTGGTTATAAGAATACCAAAACATGTTTAAACTAGTGTTCGGGTTTGTCGGTTCGGGACTTGATAATTGACCAAGCTCAAAGTTAACTTCCAAAAATAATAAATGTTATGAGATAACTCAATAAAATCAAAATAGACTTAACCAAGTATGTAGTTCTATTGTGAAGAACCTTAACGTTCGTTAAGCGAGTATACGACTTTATCGGTTCGAACTTGTTATAAGATCAAGTTGGTTACCGACATGCCAAGTATGTTTAGAAATTAACTAAAATTGATTTAAAATATAATCTTGAAGAAAAATATGAGTTTTGGTGGCTAAAAACACATTTGTGTGTCTTAAGCGAGTGAACTCGGTTTAGTTCGGTTTTTGGTTTCGTCCTTGACTCGAAATAAGACCGAGGATGGTTACCACATACCCAATTACCATGGAACTTGTAAAATAACTTATAAATAATAATACTCAAGTTTTACATTCAAAAATTTAACAATAAAGCTTTTAAACGAAAGTTCGGTTTTTGATTCGGTTCTCAACTCGGGATGAAACCGAGGCTAGTCACCACATACCCAACACCATAGAACTTGACAAATATGAACAATAAACTAAAATATGCAGAAGTTAAGCAAGTATAACAAGTTATATGGTTAGATTTGTTAAATATATAAACAAGGACTACAAAGTCCTCGATGTAACCTTGCCTTACTAGCCCGACATTTCAACCGGCCGAGACCGGAGAAATGAAAGACCGAAGGTAAACAAGGAGTGTATATTATATATATGTTGTAACATCAAGCTTTAAGTATCGAGAAGTTAGTTAAAATGAAATATTAGCTTAGTTTGACCTTGAGAGTCAAACTATGAAGAACAACCTTAGAATTCAAGAATTTGAGAGAGAAATGAGGAAATGAGTAAGCACAAATGAAGAAGAGGGGTGTGTATATATAGGGTAAGTTGAATGGGTCTTTCATAAAGGGTGTTTCATGAAAATGGGTTGGTTATAGACCCAAGAAAGCACAAACTACAAATGGGTCTTTCAAGTTCTTCATTTTGTTAGTTTTAGTCCCTGGAGTTCGTTTTGAGCGTTTTCGGGGCATTTTAAGAACCGAAAAGTGTGTTTTTTTTAGATCCGACAACTATAAAACAAATATATAACATAAAATTCATCATTTTGATAATATCGAAAGGTTCGGGATACAAAACGGGTCGGGTTTACATTAAGAATACAAGTATAAAATAACCCGAAATTGAAAAAAGTCACAATAAACTTAAAACCCGAATCATGTTTAAAATTCTAACTTTCATATTTTTGACATTTTAAAGTCAACACGTTGAACTCGTAACAAATTTAACGATAAATCTATTTTGCATTCTTAAACTTTTAAAAATACTCAAAATTTTCATTTTTGACCCGTAACAAATTTTGACCCAAATGTAGTTAACTTGTATCAAACAATGTATTTACCAACTTTTGACCTATAAAATCAAATTTAACTTTCACAAAAAACCCGAAACAATTTTCATTTTAAAAACATGATTTGTTGTTGATTTTTGGAATTCACCAAGTATTTTGAAATATATAATAAAATAATATGTTAATATTTATATTTATAAAAATATATAGATATTATATAAATATAGTGTAAAAGAAAAGTGAATAATTATTGATTTATTACATATATTAGGGTATATTAGTTTTGAAGGGAAAAAATTTGTGAGAATTAACCAAAACATGACAAGTGTCCCCATTTATTTTACTTTATTAGAATAGATAGATTTTTTCTGGTTTTAGTACCGGTTTTTGAATATTGCGAATACCCTGTAAAATCTACCATATGCTATTTTTGAATATTGCATATGGTATGTAGAGATAAAGAAGAAGAAAAGGGTCAAATGGCAGACAGATTATGATTTTTGACCAAAGAGGCAAAGACCTTAAGTCCGTGTTCAGAATATACTTAAACCTTTATTTTTCCTTTTGTAATGATTGTTTACAAATTTCTTCAAAGGTATTGGCAGGTGAGAAATTGAAGTTTGGGAAGAATAAAAGACGTGTCAATTTTGGTACATGTCTTTTGTTTTTTTGTTTTTTTTTTTTTTGAACGGCCAACGAAAAGCATTTTATTAAACAACAAAACAGAGTCTAGTAAGATACTAGACAACAACACAAACTGCAACAAACCCGACCCATAAAAGTCCCAAACATACCTTAGTTGACAATAAATCTAACCCAATCCTCCCACACTAAACTTAGCCCACTCGATCTATTTTTTACCCAAAAAAAACTAAGAGTTTTAACATCTTCCATCATACTTCTAACCGAAATCATCAACCCACCAAACACCATGTCGTTCCTTGCCTTCCATAAACACTATATGGTAACCAAACATACCACGTGAAATGCCTTTGCCTTTCTGTTCGGAAACTTAGTAAATTTATATAATTCAAGGAGATCTCGGACACTAAATGCAAACATTTGAGGTACGTTACACCAAACGGAAATAGATTGCCAAACCGATTGTGCCAAACCACATGAAACGAAAATATGTTTGGTCGTCTCATCCAATTCACCACAAGCCGGACAATCCAACGATCCCACCCCAACATTCCGTCTAGCTAATAAAGTTAACACCGGGATCTTATCCAACTCCGCTCTCCATGAATGCAAACCCACCTTACAAGGAACCCAATTATTCCACCTCATGTTATAAAAGGGAGAACTAGACTTACTACTTCTATCTTTTCTTTCAAGCTCGCGACTGAAAAATCACCAGATTTATCCAACACCCACTTGACCGAGTCATCACCATCAACTAAAACCACATCCTGACATAACCTTAGCAACCCTCTAAGCTCCTCTACCTCCCTAACAGATCTTGGATCCCTAACCCAATTCCAAGTGCTACAAATGACATCATCCATCATCACTAATCGACTAGCCACTGTACAACCTTTATTCCTTTCCAAAGCAAAGAGTAATGGGAATTTTTTACATAAAAGATCCTCACCAATCCAATAGTCTAGCCAAAATAAGGATCTGTTACCACGTTTAACCACTTGCCTCAGCAACAACTCCAATCTAATACCCATCAAATTCAGATCCGACGTGTTACGCCGAACTTGTTTCCATGGACCTGGAACCGATACCTTAGCCGGAATGCTTTGCCAATCTCTTGACGTGTGATGTATTGCCCATATTACCCTCCTCCATAGTCTATCCCTTTCCCCTTTAAAACGCCACCACCATTTTGCCAAAAGCGCACAATTTTTATCCCACAACGAACTCAAACCAAGTCCACCATACTTTTTGGGGGCAATCACACGTTGCCAAGCCACCCAATTTATTTTTGTCTTGTGATGTGCTAAAAGTAATTTAATATTATTAACTAAAATTACGCTAATCTAGACACTAAGTAATACTCTAGACTCTCTAAAACTCGACTAAACTACTAACCGGCAAGTGAACCGATCGACTTTAGTAAAGCTAAAGTCCGGATATCGAACCCACGAGACTCTTTTAATTACGTAAACTAGCTAAATTAGACTCAACTACGACACGACTATTTATTTGTTATTTGTTTAAGGGGGGGGGGGGGGTTTACTAATAAACTAATTAAAACTAATTAAGAAAACTAAAGACGACTTAAACTTAGAACTTGGACTTAATTCAGATAATGATGAGATAACTACCTAGGCTAGAATCCCCTAAATTTCAGTTATTAATTAATCGGGAAAATATTTAGTTATGGACTGGGATCGTAAAATAGACACCTAAGAGAAAACCCGAACAGGACCCCTGACCCTTCTCAAGAGACACCTATGGGTTTCTAATAAGTTTTAACGCACACCAGTATTAAAAATCAAGTTTCCCTACGGTCACCTAATTATTTATGACTTAGTTCCTTTATACGAAATCCTACCTTACAGCGCGGAAATCAAAGGCAGTTTAATATATTTAATTGATTCAATAGACAATAATTAAATAATCAAACCTAGACGGACTCCTTATGAAGAACTAAATCTAGCAAGATCAAATAATAAAGATCTATCAATAACCTAGAACTTTACAGATTTAGGTTAGCAGTACACTTAGGTTTATTTAATTGATTATTATTCCTATGATCTAATCGCGAATCAATCATAAAATAGTCAAAAACACAAAGTAGATGACCTAATAGCAACCTATCATAATGACAAACAATAATCAAGGCAACTATGGAATAATAACAATTAATCAAACAATCCTAAATATCCATACGCATCAATTTAATATAATTAAACCTTTTACTAAACCATAAAACCATAACGATAAATAAATCCCAAATCAAAACACAACGTCAAAATAGGTTCATCATAAACCTAGGCAGTCTATAATGTTTAGTCTAACATCTTAGGTTTAAACAAAATAATCAAATAAGAATTCGTGGCGGATATAAAAGAAAACGAAAGAAAACAGAAGATAAAACCCGTGTTCTTCGTCTTCAACCAATACGCGCACCACCGGATAATTCTTCAACTCCAAAGCCTTCAAAAGTTGCAATCCTAAGCCTTGGAACTCCCAAAATTTGTATGGCTCTTCAGGTTATTCAGGTTATGTTTATAGGTGTTTATATAGACTTTCAAGGCCCATAAACTTAAAATTAGAAAATATTCTGGAAATCTAAACCCATAAAATTAATATTTCTAGAAGATTCTAGAAAACTGAGGCCATAGACTTAATATTTGTAGAAGATTCTAGAAAATTGAGCCCAAAGTGCCGCGCGACGGGCCTTCTCCCATTTTGCTTGTTTTCGCCCTCTTTTCGACATGATTGAAACCCGGAACCTAAAATATTCAAATAAATTAGTAATACACAAATTCTAATAAAAACCGAACAAAAACTAATAAAATATTATATTAAATATAAAAGAGATTTATATATATTAGCATTATATTATCTTGGTACATGTCTTGTTACTTTATAAATGTGAAAGATAGGTATTTGAAATGTTTATGATAAGGAAATTCAAGCAACAATTCTTTTACTCCTTTCAATTCATTCGTTTAAAGCTTCTATTTTGTTCTACATTAGAGTCAGCACACGCAGCCGCCACCTAGGATTCCGAAATAGAACCCGAAAATAATAATGAAACACTTAACATATGGCCTCTTCGATTTTGGCAAGTGCATACCCCTACCCGCACCCACCATCCATGCCAATGCGGCCAATAATTCCCAAATAAAAAAAACCCCACAAAGATAAATGCATCCACCAAACCACATCACTGTCACCTAGGTTCCGAACTAGAACCTAGCAACAGTAAAGCAGTAGACAAGCGACTAGCATATGATCTCTCAGAGAAAGGAGAGAGAAAGGGAGGCGGTCAAGATATGGAGAGAAAGGCGAAAGGGTGTCTGATTAATTACTGACACCCGACGTATAATAGGGCGAGGCCATGTAAATCACTAAGCAGTGTAAACCTTTAGGGTATATGTTATTGTTTTAGTTAATATGTTAATCTGGTTAAACCCTGATCTAAGGTATAGTTAAACCTAAACCGAAACAATACGGTTTTTTATGAGGTTTTGACAAACATTTACTTTTCTTCATCATGAAGAAATGTCTTTTTCAGAAAAAGACAAAGTTTTCTGATAATGTTTCTTAAAGTTTGAAGACACGTTTTATAAAACAAAAGGAAAAATTTCATAAAATAGTTTCAAAACAATAAAGCAAATTAATATTTTATCAAAGGTTTGAAACTATATAACCATGCCAAGGAGGGTATGCAGCTAGATTAAAAGAATATCTAGATATCTATGCGTACTTATTAACGATAGGTGATTGTCAAGTATAAATCATGTATTTTTATGTATTATTTAGTAGTTTTTATTAGTTTTTAGTGTAAACAATGGTACTTTACACATGTTTATGTGTTTCAGGCTAGTTAAAGATACATATTTGAAGTATTTAAAAGCATGCTTTGAGTTTAGGGGAGATAGGGAAGGATACGTAGTGTTTTGGATTAAAATAATGAAAAGTGTGAGGTAAAAGCTAAAAATGATACGAGTGAACATGAAATTATTTATATGGAATCTTCAAAATGAATAAAGATGATTCAAGTAAATTGAAATTTAATGGGGATTAGGCGACTAGCTCACTTGATAGAGACGCTTACCTCTTAGATGGGGGTGTCTCAAGTTTAAACTTGAACAAAGGCGTAGTTTAGTATTTTTATTTTTTTGGAACGACCAACTAAGTTACGCTAGATACTCCTTACGCGGCCCCCATTGGCTAAGGTAGCCCGAGCCGGCCACTAGTCCGGACGGACGGAGTCCTAGTGGTCCACCTATTGAGGGATTCCCCGATAAAACCCGACCCCCACGCCCGCTAAACGGCATGACAACGGGGAGCCAGTAAAACCGGGTGTGATCAAGACTCAAACCCTGGCAAGCCAGGGTCATCCTATCTTCTATATAAATTGGTGATAGTGAGGTTTGAACCCCCTATCTCTTACTAGTAAAATGAGTACTCTACCGTTGAGCCACATCCAATTTATACCGGTGTAGTTTAGTATAGTTGATTAAAATAGAGTTGATAGAAAGATTTGTTGTGAAAAAAAAAAGGTAAATTGAAGTTTTTAATATGTTGTTGTAATGTGAGTAGCCTAGAAAAATGAGCAAAAGGGTAAACAGATAAATCTGACATGTACTTCTTATTGGTTGGTGGGCTTAAGCTAAACAATGAATGCAATCAATGCATTGAAATAATGGGAAACCCCAACTCGAACTGGGCTACAACAATTGATAAAACATGGACCCATTAGAATGATTAGATAGTTCATGTGAGCCTTGCAAGTTGCAACTACTGCTCACGTGGCGTAGAAAACAAAAGGGCATAATAGTGGGCCCGTAGGGGTGGTAAA